>NW_025726122.1:0-136367 GCF_021461395.2 Schistocerca americana
AATCCGACGCAAAAATGATTGTTAATTGTAACGTTCAGGGCCTCCTAATGCCGATGGAACACTCAAATTGCGTCGAGATTCAATACATCGGCCTCCAGCCGACTTGTCTCTAAGGGTCTATTGCTGCCTCGGGCACCACATGGTCCTTCTCCTGTGAGTCTAGATTTTCGAACCCGACGCAAAACTGATAGTGAATTGTAACGTTTAGGGCCTCCTAATGACGATGGAACACTCAAATTGCGTCGAGATTCAATACATCGGCCTCCAGCCGACTTGTCTCCAAGGGATATCGCTGCCTCGGGCACCACATGGTCCGTCTCCGGTGAGTCTAGATTTTCGAATCCGACGCAAAAATGATAGTTAATTGTAACGTTCAGGGCCTCCTAATGCCGATGGATCACTCAAATTGCGTCGAGATTCAATACATCGGCCTCCAGCCGAGTTGTCTCCAAGGGTCTGTTGCTGCCTCGGCACCTTATGGTCGTTCTCTTGTAAGTCTAGATTTTCGAATCCGACGCAAAAATGATAGTTAATTGTAACGTTTAGGGCCTCCTAATGACGATGGAACACTCAAATTGCGTCGAGATTCAATACATCGGCCTCCAGCCGACTTGTCTCCAAGGGTCTATTGCTTCCTCGGGCAACACATGGTCCTTCTCCTGTGAGTCTAGATTTTCAAATCCGACGCAAAAATGATAGTTAATTGTAACGTTCAGGGCCTCCTAATGACGTTGGAACACTCATATTGCGTCGAGATTCAATACATCGGCCTCCAGCCGACTTGTCTCCAAGGGTCTGTTGCTGCCTCGGCACCTTATGGTTGTTCTCCTGTGATTTTAGATCATCGAATCCGACGCAATAATGATAGTTAATTGTAACGTTTAGGGCCTCCTAATGACGATGGGACACTCAAATTGCGTCGAGATTCAATACATCGTCCTCCAGCCGACTTGTCTCCAAGGGTCTAATGCTGCCTCGGGAACCTTACGTTCGTTCTCTTGTAAGTCTAGATTTTCGAATCCGACGCAAAAATGATTGTTAATTGTAATGTTCAGGGCCTTGTAATGACGATGGAACACTCAAATTGCGTCTAGATTCAATACATTGGCCTGCAGCCGACTTGTCTCCAAGGGCCTATTGCTGCCTCGGGCACCACGTGGTCCTTCTCCTGCGAGTCTAGATTTTCGAATCCGACGCAAAAATGATAGTTAATTGTAACGTTTAGGGCCTCCTAATGACGATGCAACACTCAAATTGCGTCGAGATTCAATACATCGGCCTCCAGCCGACTTGTCTCCAAGGGTCTGTTGCTGCCTCGGGCACCTTATGGTCGTTCTCCTGTGAGTCTAGATTTTTGAATCCGACGCAAAAATGGTAGTTAATTGTAACGTTCAGGGCCTCCTAATGCCGATGGAACACTCATATTGCGTCGACATCCAATACATCGGCCTCCAGCCGACTTGTCTCCAAGGGTCTGTTGCTGCGTCTGGCACCTTATGGTCATTCTCTTGTATGTCTAGATTATCGATTCCGACGCAAAAATGATAGTTAATTGTAACGTTTAGGGCCTCCTAATGACGATGGAACACTCAAATTGCGTCGAGATTCAATACATCGGCCTCCAGCCGACTTGTCTCCTTGGTCTGTTGCTGCCTCGGGCACCTTATGGTCGTTCTCCTGTGAGTCTAGATTTTCGAATCCGACGCAGAAATGATTGTTAATTGTAACGTTCAGGGCCTCCTAATGACGATGGAACTCTCAAATTGCGTCGAGATTCAATACATCGGCCTCCAGCCGACTTGTCTCCAAGGGGATATCGCTGCCTCGGGCACCACATGGTCCGTCTCCGGTGAGTCTAGATTTTCGAATCCGACGCAAAAATGATAGTTAATTGTAACGTTCAGGGCCTTGTAATGACGAAGGAACACTCAAATTGCGTCGAGATTCAATACAACGGCCTCCAGCCTACTTGTCTCCAAGGGTCTGTTGCTGCCTCGGGCACCTTATGGTTGTTCTCCTGTGATTTTAGATCATCGAATCCGACGCAATAATGATAGTTAATTGTAACGTTTAGGGCCTCCTAATGACGATGGGACACTCAAATTGCGTCGAGATTCAATACATCGTCCTCCAGCCGACTTGTCTCCAAGGGTCTATTGCTGCCTTGGGCACCACATGCTCCTTCTCCTGTGAGTCTAGATTTTCGAACCCGACGCAAAACTGATAGTGAATTGTAACGTTTAGGGCCTCCTAATGCCGATGGAACACTCAAATTGCGTCGAAATCCAATACATCGGCCTCCAGCCGACTTGTCTCCAAGGGTCTGTTGCTGCGTCGGGCACCTTATGGTCATTCTCTTGTATGTCTAGATTATTGATTCCGACGCAAAAATGATAGTTAATTGTAACGTTTAGGGCCTCCTAATGACGATGGAACTCTCAGATTGCGTCGAGATTCAATACATCGGCCTCCAGCCGACTTGTCTCCAAGGGGATATCGCTGCCTCGGGAACCACATGGTCCGTCTCCGGTGAGTCTAGATTTTCGAATCCGACGCAAAAATGATAGTTAATTGTAACGTTCATGGCCTACTAATGCCGATGGAACACTCAAATTGCGTCGAGATTCAATACATCGGCCTCCAGCCGACTTGTCTCCAAGGGTCTATTGCTGCCTCGGGCACCTTATGGTCGTTCTCCTGTGAGTCTAGATTTTCGAATCCGACGCAAAAATGATAGTTAATTGTAACGTTCAGGGCCTCCTAATGACGATGGAACACTCAAATTGCGTCGAGATTCAATACATCGGCCTCCAGCCGACTTGTCTCCAAGGGTCTATTGCTTCCTCCGGCTCCTTATGGTCGTTCTCCTGTGAGTCTATATTTTGAATCCGACGCAAAAATGATAGTGAATTGTAACGTTTAGGGCCTCCTAATGACGATGGAACACTCAAATTGCGTCGAGATTCAATACATCGGCCTTCAGCTGACTTGTCTCCAAGGGTCTGTTGCTGCCCCGGCACCTTATGGTCGTTCTCCTGTGAGTTTAGATTATCGAATCCCACGCAAAAATGATAGTGAATTGTAACGTTCAGCGCCTCCTAATGACGGTAGAAAACTCAAATTGCGTCGAGATTCAATACATCGACCTCCAGTCGCTTGTATCCAAGAGGATATTGCAGTCTCGGGCACCTCATGGTCGTTCTCTTGTAAGTCTAGATTTTCGAATCCGACGCAAAAATGATAGTTAATTCTAACGTTCAGGGCCTCCTAATGACGATGGAACTCTAAAATTGCGTCGAGAATCAATACATCGGCCTCCAGCCGACATGTCTCCAAGGGTCTAATGCTGCCTCGGGCACCTTATGGTCGTTCTCTTGTAAGTCTAGATTTTCGAATCCGACGCAAAAATGATAGTTAATTGAAACGTTCAGGGCCTCCTAATGCCGATGGAACTCTCAAATTGCGTCGAGATTCAATACATCGTCCTCCAGCCGACTTGTCTCCAAGGGTCTATTGCTGCCTCGGGCACCTTATGGTCGTTCTCCTGTGAGTCTAGATTTTCGAATCCGACGCAAAAATGACTGTTAATTGTAACTTTCAGGGCCTCCTAATGACGATGGAACTCTCAAATTGCGTCGAGATTCAATACATCGGCCTCCAGCCGACTTGTCTCCAAGGGGATATCGCTGTCTCGGGCACCACATGGTCGTTCTCCTGTGAGTTTAGATTATCGAATCCGACGCAAAAATGATAGTGAATTGTGACGTTCAGCGCCTCCTAATGACGATAGAAGACTCAAATTGCGTCGAGATTCAATACATCGACCTCCAGTCGACTTGTATCCAAGAGGATATTGCAGTCTCGGGCACCTCATGGTCGTTCTCTTGTAAGTCTAGATTTTCGAATCCGACGCAAAAATGATATTTAATTGTAACGTTCAGGGCCTCCTAATGACGATGGAACTCTCAAATTGGGTCGAGATTCAATACATCGACCGTTAGCCCACTTGTCTCCAAGGGTCTAATGCTGCCTCGGGAACCTTATGGTCGTTCTCTTGTAAGTCTAGATTTTCGAATCCGACGCAAAAATGATAGTTAATTGAAACGTTCAGGGCCTCCTAATGCCGATGGAACTCTCAAATTGCGTCGAGATTCAATTCATCGTCCTCCAGCCGACTTGTCTGCCTCGGGCACCTTATGGTCGTTCTCCTGTGAGTCTAGATTTTCGAATCCGACGCAAAAATGATTGTTAATTGTAACGTTCAGGGCCTCCTAATGACGATGGAACTCTCACATTGCGTCGAGATTCAATACATCGGCCTCCAGCCGACTTGTCTCCAAGGGGATATCGCTGCCTCGGGCACCACATGGTCCGTCTCCGGTGAGTCTAGATTTTCGAATCCGACGCAAAAATGATAGTTAATTGTAACGTTCAGGGCCTCCTAGTGCCGATGGAACACTCAAATATCGTCGAGATTCAATACATCGGCATCCAGCCGACTTGATTCCAAGGGTCTATTGCTGCCTCGGGCACCTTATGGTCGTTCTCTTGTAAGTCTAGATTTTCGAATCCGACGCAAAAATGATAGTTAATTGTAACGTTCATGGCCTCCTAATGCCGATGGAACACTCAAATTGCGCCGAGATTCAATACATCGGCCTCCAGCCGACTTGTCTCCAAGGGTCTGTTGCTGCCTCGGGCACCTTATGGTCGTTCTCTTGTAAGTCTAGATTATCGAATCCGACGCAAAAATGATAGTTAATTGTAACGTTTAGGGCCTCCTAATGACGATGGAACACTCAAATTGCGTCGAGATTCAATACATCGTCCTCCAGCCGACTTGTCTCCAAGGGTCTATTGCTGCCTCGGGCACCTTATGGTCGTTCTCCTGTGAGTCTAGATTTTCGAATCCGACGCAAAAATGATAGTTAATTGTAACTTTCAGGGCCTCCTAATGACGATGGAACTCTCAAATTGCGTCGAGATTTAATACATCGGCCTCCAGCCGACTTGTCTCCAAGGGGATATCGCTGTCTCGGGCACCACATGGTCGTTCTCCTGTGAGTCTATATTTTGAATCCGACGCAAAAATGATAGTGAATTGTAACGTTTAGGGCCTCCTAATGACGATGGAACACTCAAATTGCGTCGAGATTCAATACATCGGCCTCCAGCCGACTTATCTCCAAGGGTCTGTTGCTGGCTCTTCACCTTATGGTCGTTCTCCTGTGAGTTTAGATTATCGAATCCGACGCAAAAATGATAGTGAATTGTGACGTTCAGCGCCTCCTAATGACGATAGAAGACTCAAATTGCGTCGAGATTCAATACATCGACCTCCAGTCGACTTGTATCCAAGAGGATATTGCAGTCTCGGGCACCTCATGGTCGTTCTCTTGTAAGTCTAGATTTTCGAATCCGACGCAAAAATGATAGTTAATTGTAACGTTTAGGGTCTCCTAATGACGATGGAACACTCAAATTGCGTCGAGATTCAATACATGGGCCTCCAGCCGACTTGTCTCCAAGGGTCTATTGCTGCATCGGGCACCTTATGGTCGTACTCCTGTGAGTCTAGATTATCGAATCCGACGCAAAAATGATAGTTAATTGTAACGTTCAGGGCCTTGTAGTGACGATGGAACACTCAAATTGCGTCGAGATTCAATACATCGGCCTGCAGCCGACTTGTCTCGAAGGGTCTATTGCTGCCTCGGGCACCACATGGTCCTTCTCCTGTGAGTCTAGATTTTCGAATCCGACGCGAAAATGATAGTGAATTGTAACGTTTAGGGCCTCCTAATGACGATGGAACACTCAAATTGCGTCGACATTCAATACATCGGCCTCCAGCCGACTTGTCTCCAAGGGTCTGTTGCTGCCTCGGGCACCTTATGGTCGTTCTCCTGTGAGTCTAGATTTTCGAATCCGACGCAAAAATGATAATTAATTGTAACGTTCAGGGCCTCCTAATGCCGATGGAACACTCAAATTGCGCCGAGATTCAATACATCGGCCTCCAGCCGACTTGTCTCCAAGGGTCTGTTGCTGCCTCGGGCACCTTATGGTCGTTCTCTTGTAAGTCTAGATTATCGAATCCGACGCAAAAATGATAGTTAATTGTAACGTTTAGGGCCTCGTAATGACGATGGAACACTCAAATTGCGTCGAGATTCAATACATCGGCCTCCAGCCGACATGTCTCCAAGGGTCTAATGCTCCCTCGGGCACCTTATGGTCGTTCTCTTGTAAGTCTAGATTTTCGAATCCGACGCAAAAATGATAGTTAATTGAAACGTTCAGGGCCTCCTAATGCCGATGGAACTCTCAAATTGCGTCGAGATTCAATACATCGTCCTCCAGCCGACTTGTCTCCAAGGGTCTATTGCTGCCTCGGGCACCTTATGGTCGTTCTCCTGTGAGTCTAGATTTTCGAATCCGACGCAAAAATGATTGTTAATTGTAACTTTCAGGGCCTCCTAATGACGATGGAACTCTCAAATTGCGTCGAGGTTCAATACATCGGCCTCCAGCCGACTTGTCTCCAAGGGGATATCGCTGTCTCGGGCACCACATGGTCGTTCTCCTGTGAGTCTATATTTTGAATCCGACGCAAAAATGATAGTGAATTGTAACGTTTAGGGAGTCCTAATGACGATGGAACACTCAAATTGCGTCGAGATTCAATACATCGGCCTCCAGCCGACTTGTCTCCAAGGGTCTGTTGCTGCCTCGGCACCTTATGGTCGTTCTCCTGTGAGTTTAGATTATCGAATCCGACGCAAAAATGATAGTGAATTGTGACGTTCAGCACCTCCTAATGACGATAGAAGACTCAAATTGCGTCGAGATTCAATACATCGACCTCCAGTCGACTTGTATCCAAGAGGATATTGCAGTCTCGGGCACCTCATGGTCGTTCTCTTGTAAGTCTAGATTTTCGAATCCGACGCAAAAATGATAGTTAATTGTAACGTTCAGGGCCTCCTAATGACGATGGAACTCTCAAATTGGGTCGAGATTCAATACATCGTCCTCCAGCCGACTTGTCTCCAAGGGTCTGTTGCTGCCTCGGATACCTTATGGTCGTTCTCTTGTAAGTCTAGATTATCGAATCCGACGCAAAAATGATAGTTAATTGTAACGTTTAGGGTCTCCTAATGACGATGGAACACTCAAATTGCGTCGAGATTTAATACATCGACCTCCAGCCCACTTGTCTCCAAGGGTCTAATGCTGCCTCGGGAACCTTATGGTCGTTCTCTTGTAAGTCTAGATTTTCAATTCCGACGCAAAAATGATAGTTAATTGTAACGTTGAGGGCCTTGTAATGACGATGGAACACTCAAATTGCGTCAAGATTCAATACATCGGCCTGCAGCCGACTTGTTGCCAACCGTCTATTGCTGCCTCGGGCACCACATTGTCATTCTCCTGTGAGTCTAGATTTTCGAATCCGACGCACAAATGATAGTGAATTGTAACGTTCAGCGCCTCCTAATGACGATAGAAAACTCAAATTGCGTCGAGATTCAATACATCGACCTCCAGTCGACTTGTATCCAAGAGGATATTGCAGTCTCGGGCACCTCATGGTCGTTCTTTTGTAAGTCTAGATTTTCGAATCCGACGCAAAAATGATAGTTAATTGTAACGTTCAGGGCCTTGTAATGACGATGGAACACTCAAATTGCGTCTAGATTCCTTACATCGGCCTCCAGCCGACTTGTCTCCAAGGGTCTGTTGCTGCCTCGGGCACCTTATGGTCGTTCTCTTGTAAGTCTAGATTATCGAATCCGACGCAAAAATGATAGTTAATTGTAACGTTTAGGGCCTCCTAATGACGATGGAACACTCAAATTGCGTCGAGATTCAATACACCGGCCTCCAGCCGACATGTCTCCAAGGGTCTATTGCTGCCTCGGGCACATTATGGTCGTTCTCTTGTAAGTCTAGATTATCGAATCCGACGCAAAAATGATAGTTAATTGTAACGTTCAGGGCCTTGTAGTGACGATGGAACACTCAAATTGCGTTGAGATTCAATACATCGGCCTGCAGCCGACTTGTCTCCAAGGTTCTATTGCTGCCTCGGGCACCACATGGTCCTTCTCCTGTGAGTCTAGATTTTCGAATCCGACGCGAAAATGATAGTGAATTGTAACGTTTAGGGCCTCCTAATGACGATGGAACACTCAAATTGCGTCGACATTCAATACATCGGCCTCCAGCCGACTTGTCTCCAAGGGTCTGTTGCTGCCTCGGCACCTTATGGTCGTTCTCCTGTGAGTTTAGATTATCGAATCCGACGCAAAAATGATAGTGAATTGTGACGTTCAGCGCCTCCTAATGACGATAGAAGACTCAAATTGCGTCGAGATTCAATACATCGACCTCCAGTCGACTTGTATCCAAGACGATATTGCAGTCTCGGGCACCTCATGGTCGTTCTCTTGTAAGTCTAGATTTTCGAATCCGACGCAAAAATGATAGTTAATTGTAACGTTCAGGGCCTCCTAATGACGATGGAACGCTCAAATTGGGTCGAGATTCAATACATCGTCCTCCAGTCGACTTGTCTCCAAGGGTCTATTGCTGCCTCGGGCACCTTATGGTCGTTCTCCTGTGAGTCTAGATTTTCGAATCCGACACAAAAATGATTGTTAATTGTAACTTTCAGGGCCTCCTAATGACGATGGAACTCTCAAATTGCGTCGAGATTCAATACATCGTCCTCCAGCCGACTTGTCTCCAAGGGTCTATTGCTGCCTCGGGCACCTTATGGTCGTACTCCTGTGAGTCTAGATTTTCGAATCCGACGCAAAAATGATAGTTAATTGTAACGTTCAGGGCCTTGTAGTGACGATGGAACACTCAAATTGCGTCGAGATTCAATACATCGGCTTGCAGCCGACTTGTCTCCAAGGGTCTATTGCTGCCTCGGGCACCACATGGTCCTTCTCCTGTGAGTCTAGATTTTCGAATCCGACGCGAAAATGATAGTGAATTGTAACGTTTAGGGCCTCCTAATGACGATGGAACACTCAAATTGCGTCGACATTCAATACATCGGCCTCCAGCCGACTTGTCTCCAAGGGTCTGTTGCTGCCTCGGGCACCTTATGGTCGTTCTCCTGTGAGTCTAGATTTTCGAATCCGACGCAAAAATGATAATTAATTGTAACGTTCAGGGCCTCCTAATGCCGATGGAACACTCAAATTGCGCCGAGATTCAATACATCGGCCTCCAGCCGACTTGTCTCCAAGGGTCTGTTGCTGCCTCGGGCACCTTATGGTCGTTCTCTTGTAAGTCTAGATTATCGAATCCGACGCAAAAATGATAGTTAATTGTAACGTTTAGGGCCTCCTAATGACGATGGAACACTCAAATTGCGTCGAGATTCAATACATCGGCCTCCAGCCGACATGTCTCCAAGGGTCTAATGCTGCCTCGGGCACCTTATGGTCGTTCTCTTGTAAGTCTAGATTTTCGAATCCGACGCAAAAATGATAGTTAATTGAAACGTTCAGGGCCTCCTAATGCCGATGGAACTCTCAAATTGCGTCGAGATTCAATACATCGTCCTCCAGCCGACTTGTCTCCAAGGGTCTATTGCTGCCTCGGGCACCTTATAGTCGTTCCCCTGTGAGTCTAGATTTTCGAATCCGACGCAAAAATGATTGTTAATTGTAACTTTCAGGGCCTCCTAATGACGATGGAACTCTCAAATTGCGTCGAGATTCAATACATCGGCCTCCAGCCGACTTGTCTCCAAGGGGATATCGCTGTCTCGGGCACCACATGGTCGTTCTCCTGTGAGTCTATATTTTGAATCCGACGCAAAAATGATAGTGAATTGTAACGTTTAGGGCCTCCTAATGCCGATGGAACACTCAAATTGCGTCGAGATTCAATACATCGGCCTCCAGCCGACTTGTCTCCAAGGGTCTGTTGCTGCCTCGGCACCTTATGGTCGTTCTCCTGTGAGTTTAGATTATCGAATCCGACGCAAAAATGATAGTGAATTGTGACGTTCAACGCCTCCTAATGACGATAGAAGACTCAAATTGCGTCGAGATTCAATACATCGACTTCCAGTCGACTTGTATCCAAGAGGATATTGCAGTCTCGGGCACCTCATGGTCGTTCTCTTGTAAGTCTAGATTTTCAAATCCGCCGCAAAAATGATAGTTAATTGTAACGTTCAGGGCCTCCTAATGACGATGGAACTCTCAAATTGGGTCGAGATTCAATACATCGTCCTCCAGCCGACTTGTCTCCAAGGGTCTGTTGCTGCCTCGGATACCTTATGGTCGTTCTCTTGTAAATCTAGATTATCGAATCCGACGCAAAAATGATAGTTAATTGTAACGTTTAGGGTTTCCTAATGACGATGGAACACTCAAATTGCGTCGAGATTCAACACATCGACCTCCAGCCCACTTGTCTCCAAGGGTCTAATGCTGCCTCGGGAACCTTATGGTCGTTCTCTTGAAAGTCTAGATTTTCGAATCCGACGCAAAAATGATAGTTAATTGTAACGTTCAGGGCCTTGTAATGACGATGGAACACTCAAATTGCGTCAAGATTCAATACATCGGCCTGCAGCCGACTAGTTGCCAAGCGTCTATTGCTGCCTCGGGCACCACATTGTCATTCTCCTGTGAGTCTAGATTTTCGAATCCGACGCAAAAATGATAGTTAATTGTAACGTTCAGGGCCTCCTAATGACGATGGAACACTCAAATTGCGTCGAGATTCAATACATCGGCCTCCAGCCGACTTGTCTCCAAGGGTCGATTGCTACCTCCGGCTCCTTATGGTCGTTCTCCTGTGAGTCTATATTTTGAATCCGACGCAAAAATGATAGTGAATTGTAACGTTTAGGGCCTCCTAATGACGATGGAACACTCAAATTGCGTCGAGATTCAATACATCGGCCTCCAGCCGACTTGTCTCCAAGGGTCTGTTGCTGCCCCGGCACCTTATGGTCGTTCTCCTGTGAGTTTAGATTATCGAATCCGACGCAAAAATGATAGTGAATTGTAACGTTCAGCGCCTCCTAATGACGATATAAAACTCAAATTGCGTCGAGATTCAATACATCGACCACCAGTCGACTTGTATCCAAGAGGATATTGCAGTCTCGGGCACCTCATGGTCGTTCTTTTGTAAGTCTAGATTTTCGAATCCGACGCAAAAATGATAGTTAATTGTAACGTTCAAGGCCTCCTAATGACGATGGAACTCTCAAATTGCGTCGAGAATCAATACATCGGCCTCCAGCCGACTTGATTCCAAGGGTCTATTGCTGCCTCGGGCACCTTATGGTCGTTCTCTTGTAAGTCTAGATTTTCGAATCCGACGCAAAAATGATAGTTAATTGTAACGTTCAGGGCCTCCTAATGCCGATGGAACACTCAAATTGCGCCGAGATTCAATACATCGCCCTCCAGCCGACTTGTCTCCAAGGGTCTGTTGCTGCCTTGGGCACCTTATGGTCGTTCTCTTGTAAGTCTAGATTATCGAATCCGACGCAAAAATGATAGTTAATTGTAACGTTTAGGGCCTCCTAATGACGATGGAACACTCTAATTGCGTCGAGATTCAATACACCGGCCTCCAGCCGACATGTCTCCAAGGGTCTAATGCTGCCTCGGGCACCTTATGGTCGTTCTCTTGTAAGTCTAGATTTTCGAATCCGACTCAAAAATGATAGTTAATTGAAACGTTCACTGCCTCCTAATGCCGATGGAACTCTCAAATTGCGTCGAGATTCAATACATCATCCTCCAGCCGACTTGTCTCCAAGGGTCTATTGCTGCCTCGGGCACCTTATGGTCGTTCTCCTGTGAGTCTAGATTTTCGAATCCGACGCAAAAATGATTGTTAATTGTAACTTTCAGGGCCTCCTAATGACGATGGAACTCTCAAATTGCGTCGAGATTCAATACATCGGCCTCCAGCCGACTTGTCTCCAAGGGGATATCGCTGTCTCGGGCACCACATGATCGTTCTCCTGTGAGTCTATATTTTGAATCCGACGCAAAAATGATAGTGAATTGTAACGTTTAGGGCCTCCTAATGACGATGGAACACTCAAATTGCGTCGAGATTCAATACATCGGCCTCCAGCCGACTTGTCTCCAAGGGTCTGTTGCTGCCTCGGCACCTTATGGTCGTTCTCCTGTGAGTTTAGATTATCGAATCCGACGCAAAAATGATAGTGAATTGTGACGTTCAGCGCCTCCTAATGACGATAGAAGACTCAAATTGCGTCGAGATTCAATACATCGACCTCCAGTCGACTTGTATCCAAGAGGATATTGCAGTCTCGGGCACCTCATGGTCGTTCTCTTGTAAGTCTAGATTTTCGAATCCGACGCAAAAACGATAGTTAATTGTAACGTTCAGGGCCTCCTAATGACGATGGAACACTCAAATTGCGTCGAGATTCAATACATCGACCCCCAGCCCACTTGTCTCCAAGGGTCTAATGCTGCCTCGGGAACCTTATGGTCGTTCTCTTGAAAGTCTAGATTTTCGAATCCGACGCAAAAATGATAGTTAATTGTAACGTTCAGGGCCTTGTAATGACGATGGAACACTCAAATTGCGTCAAGATTCAATACATCGGCCTGCAGCCGACTAGTTGCCAACCGTCTATTGCTGCCTCGGGCACCACATTGTCATTCTCCTGTGAGTCTAGATTTTCGAATCCGACGCAAAAATGATAGTTAATTGTAACGTTCAGGGCCTCCTAATGACGATGGAACACTCAAATTGCGTCGAGATTCAATACATCGGCCTCCAGCCGACTTGTCTCCAAGGGTCTATTGCTTCCTCCGGCTCCTTATGGTCGTTCTCCTGTGAGTCTATATTTTGAATCCGACGCAAAAATGATAGTGAATTGTAACGTTTAGGGCCTCCTAATGACGATGGAACACTCAAATTGCGTCGAGATTCAATACATCGGCCTCCAGCCGACTTGTCTCCAAGGGTCTGTTGCTGCGCCGGCACCTTATGGTCGTTCTCCTGTGAGTTTAGATTATCGAATCCGACGCAAAAATGATAGTGAATTGTAACGTTCAGCGCCTCCTAATGACGATAGAAAACTCAAATTGCGTCGAGATTCAATACATCGACCTCCAGTCGACTTGTATCCAAGAGGATATTGCAGTCTCGGGCACCTCATGGTCGTTCTTTTGTAAGTCTAGATTTTCGAATCCGACGCAAAAACGATAGTTAATTGTAACGTTCAGGGCCTCCTAATGACGATGGAACTCTCAAATTGCGTCGAGAATCAATACATCGGCCTCCAGCCGACTTGATTCCAAGGGTCTATTGCTGCCTCGGGCACCTTATGGTCGTTCCCTTGTAAGTCTAGATTTTCGAATCCGACGCAAAAATGATAGTTAATTGTAACGTTCAGGGCCTCCTAATGCCGATGGAACACTCAAATTGCGCCGAGATTCAATACATCGGCCTCCAGTCGACTTGTCTCCAAGGGTCTGTTGCTGCCTCGGGCACCTTATGGTCGTTCTCTTGTAAGTCTAGATTATCGAATCCGACGCAAAAATGATAGTTAATTGTAACGTTTAGGGCCTCCTAATGACGATGGAACTCTCAAATTGCTCGAGATTCAATACATCGGCCTCCAGCCGACTTGTCTCCAAGGGGATATCGCTGTCTCGGGCACCACATGGTCGTTCTCCTGTGAGTCTATATTTTGAATCCGACGCAAAAATGATAGTGAATTGTAACGTTTAGGGCCTCCTAATGACGATGGAACACTCAAATTGCGTCGAGATTCAATACATCGGCCTCCAGCCGACTTGTCTCCAAGGGTCTGTTGCTGCCTCGGCACCTTATTGTCGTTCTCCTGTGAGTTTAGATTATCGAATCCGACGCAAAAATGATAGTGAATTGTGACGTTCAGCGCCTCCTAATGACGATAGAAGACTCAAATTGCGTCGAGATTCAATACATCGACCTCCAGTCGACTTGTATCCAAGAGGATATTGCAGTCTCGGGCACCTCATGGTCGTTCTCTTGTAAGTCTAGATTTTCGAATCCGACGCAAAAATGATAGTTAATTGTAACGTTCAGGGCCTCCTAATGACGATGGAACTCTCAAATTGGGTCGAGATTCAATACATCGTCCTCCAGCCGACTTGTCTCCAAGGGTCTGTTGCTGCCTCGGATACCTTATGGTCGTTCTCTTGTAATTCTAGATTATCGAATCCGACGCAAAAATGATAGTTAATTGTAACGTTTAGGGTCTCTTAATGACGATGGAACACTCAAATTGCGTCGAGATTCAATACATGGGCCTCCAGCCGACTTGTCTCCAAGGGTCTATTGCTGCCTCGGGCACCTTATGGTCGTACTCCTGTGAGTCTAGATTTTCGAATCCGACGCAAAAATGATAGTTAATTGCAACGTTCAGGGCCTTGTACTGACGATGGAACACTCAAATTGCGTCGAGATTCAATACATCGGCCTGCAGCCGACTTGTCTCCAAGGGTCTATTGCTGCCTCGGGCACCACATGGTCCTTCTCCTGTGAGTCTAGATTTTCGAATCCGACGCGAAAATGATAGTGAATTGTAACGTTTAGGGCCTCCTAATGACGATGGAACACTCAAATTGCGTCGAGATCCAATACATCGGCCTCCAGCCGACTTGTCTCCAAGGGTCTGTTGCAGCTTCGGGCACCTTATGGTCATTCTCTTGTATGTCTAGATTATCGAATCCGACGCAAAAGTGATAGTTAATTGTAACGATTAGGGTCTCCTAATGACGATGGAACACTCAAATTGCGTCGAGCTTCAATACATCGACCTCCAGCCCACTTGTCTCAAAGGGTCTAATG
Source organism: Schistocerca americana (assembly GCF_021461395.2). Classification (NCBI taxonomy): domain Eukaryota; kingdom Metazoa; phylum Arthropoda; class Insecta; order Orthoptera; family Acrididae; genus Schistocerca; species Schistocerca americana. Next base: position 14,875 of record NW_025726122.1, read on the forward strand.
CTGCCTCGGGAACCTTATGGTCGTTCTCTTGTAAGTCTAGATTTTCGAATCCGACGCAAAAATGATAGTTAATTGAAACGTTCAGGGCCTCCTAATGACGATGGAACTCTCAAATTGCGTCGAGATTCAATTCATCGTCCTCCAGCCGACTTGTCTCCAAGGGTCTATTGCTGCCTCGGGCACCTTATGGTCGTTCTCCTGTGAGTCTAGATTTTCGAATCCGACGCAAAAATGCTTGTTAATTGTAACGTTCAGGGCCTCCTAATGACGATGGAACTCTCAAATTGCGTCGAGATTTAATACATCGGCCTCCTGCCGACTTGTCTCCAAGGGGATATCGCTGCCTCGGGCACCACATGGTCCATCTCCGGTGAGTCTAGATTTTCGAATCCGACGCAAAAATGATAGTTAATTGTAACGTTTAGGGCCTCCTAATGACGATGGAACACTCAAATTGCGTCGAGATTCAATACATGGGCCTCGAGCCGTCTTGTCTCCAAGGGTCTGTTGCTGCCTCGGGCACCTTATGGTTGTTCTCCTGTGAGTCTGAATTTTCGAATCCGACTCAAAAATGATAGTTAGTTGTAACGTTCAGGGCCTCCTAATGCCGATGGAACACTCAAATTGCGTCGAGTTACAATACATCGGCCTCCAGCCGACTTGTCTCCAAGGGTCTGTTGCTGCCTCGGGCACCTTATGGTCATTCTCTTGTATGTCTAGATTATCGAATCCGACGCAAAAATGATAGTTAATTGTATCGTTTAGGGCCTCCTAATGACGATGGAACTCTCAAATTGCGTCGAGATTCAATACATCGGCCTCCAGCCGACTTGTCTCCAAGGGAATATCACTGCCTTGGGCACCACATGGTCCGTCTCCGGTGTGTCTAGATTTTCGAATCAGACGCAAAAATGATAGTTAATTGTAACGTTCAGGGCCTCCTAATGCCGATGGAACACTCAAATTGCGTCGAGATTCAATACATCGGTCTCCGGCCGACTTGTCTCCAAGGGTCTATTGCTGCCTCGGGCACCTTATGGTCGTTCTCCTGTGAGTCTAGATTTTCGAATCCGACGCAAAAATGATAGTTAATTGTAACGTTCAGGGAGTCCTAATGACGATGGAACACTCAAATTGCGTGGAGATTCAATACATCGGCCTCCAGCCGACTTGTCTCCAAGGGTCTATTGCTTCCTCCGGCTCCTTATGGTCGTTCTCCTGTGAGTCTATATTTTCCGAATCCGACGCAAAAATGATAGTGAATTGTAACGTTTAGAACCTCCTAATGACGATGGAACACTCAAATTGCGTCGAGATTCAATACATCGGCCTCCAGGCGACTTGTCTCCAAGGGTCTGTTGCTGCCTCGGCGCCTTATGGTCGTTCTCCTGTGAGTTTAGATTATCGAATCCGACGCAAAAATGATAGTGAATTGTAACGTTCAGGGCCTCCTAATGACGATAGAAGACTCAAATTGCGTCGAGATTCAATACATCGGCCTCCAGCCGACTTGTCTCCAAGGGTCTATTGCTTCCTCCGGCTCCTTATGGTCGTTCTCCTGTGAGTCTATATTTTGAATCCGACGCAAAAATGATAGTGAATTGTAACGTTTAGGGCCTCCTAATGACGATGGAACACTCAAATTGCGTCGAGATTCAATACATCGGCCTCCAGCCGACTTGTCTCCAAGGGTCTGTTGCTGCGCCGGCACCTTATGGTCGTTCTCCTGTGAGTTTAGATTATCGAATCCGACGCAAAAATGATAGTGAATTGTAACGTTCAGCGCCTCCTAATGACGATAGAAAACTCAAATTGCGTCGAGATTCAATACATCGACCTCCAGTCGACTTGTATCCAAGAGGATATTGCAGTCTCGGGCACCTCATGGTCGTTCTTTTGTAAGTCTAGATTTTCGAATCCGACGCAAAAACGATAGTTAATTGTAACGTTCAGGGCCTCCTAATGACGATGGAACTCTCAAATTGCGTCGAGAATCAATACATCGGCCTCCAGCCGACTTGATTCCAAGGGTCTATTGCTGCCTCGGGCACCTTATGGTCGTTCTCTTGTAAGTCTAGATTTTCGAATCCGACGCAAAAATGATAGTTAATTGTAACGTTCAGGGCCTCCTAATGCCGATGGAACACTCAAATTGCGCCGAGATTCAATACATCGGCCTCCAGTCGACTTGTCTCCAAGGGTCTGTTGCTGCCTCGGGCACCTTATGGTCGTTCTCTTGTAAGTCTAGATTATCGAATCCGACGCAAAAATGATAGTTAATTGTAACGTTTAGGGCCTCCTAATGACGATGGAACTCTCAAATTGCTCGAGATTCAATACATCGGCCTCCAGCCGACTTGTCTCCAAGGGGATATCGCTGTCTCGGGCACCACATGGTCGTTCTCCTGTGAGTCTATATTTTGAATCCGACGCAAAAATGATAGTGAATTGTAACGTTTAGGGCCTCCTAATGACGATGGAACACTCAAATTGCGTCGAGATTCAATACATCGGCCTCCAGCCGACTTGTCTCCAAGGGTCTGTTGCTGCCTCGGCACCTTATTGTCGTTCTCCTGTGAGTTTAGATTATCGAATCCGACGCAAAAATGATAGTGAATTGTGACGTTCAGCGCCTCCTAATGACGATAGAAGACTCAAATTGCGTCGAGATTCAATACATCGACCTCCAGTCGACTTGTATCCAAGAGGATATTGCAGTCTCGGGCACCTCATGGTCGTTCTCTTGTAAGTCTAGATTTTCGAATCCGACGCAAAAATGATAGTTAATTGTAACGTTCAGGGCCTCCTAATGACGATGGAACTCTCAAATTGGGTCGAGATTCAATACATCGTCCTCCAGCCGACTTGTCTCCAAGGGGATATCGCTGCCTCGGGCACCACATGGTCCATCTCCGGTGAGTCTAGATTTTCGAATCCGACGCAAAAATGATAGTTAATTGTAACGTTTAGGGCCTCCTAATGACGATGGAACACTCAAATTGCGTCGAGATTCAATACATGGGCCTCGAGCCGTCTTGTCTCCAAGGGTCTATTGCTGCCTCGGGCACCTTATGGTCGTTCTCTTGTAAGTCTAGATTTTCGAATCCGACGCAAAAATGATAGTTAATTGTAACGTTTAGGGCCTCCTAATGACGATGGAACTCTCAAATTGCGTCGAGATTCAATACATCGGCCTCCAGCCGACTTGTCTCCAAGGGAATATCACTGCCTTGGGCACCACATGGTCCGTCTCCGGTGTGTCTAGATTTTCGAATCAGACGCAAAAATGATAGTTAATTGTAACGTTCAGGGCCTCCTAATGCCGATGGAACACTCAAATTGCGTCGAGATTCAATACATCGGTCTCCGGCCGACTTGTCTCCAAGGGTCTATTGCTGCCTCGGGCACCTTATGGTCGTTCTCCTGTGAGTCTAGATTTTCGAATCCGACGCAAAAATGATAGTTAATTGTAACGTTCAGGGAGTCCTAATGACGATGGAACACTCAAATTGCGTGGAGATTCAATACATCGGCCTCCAGCCGACTTGTCTCCAAGGGTCTATTGCTTCCTCCGGCTCCTTATGGTCGTTCTCCTGTGAGTCTATATTTTCGAATCCGACGCAAAAATGATAGTGAATTGTAACGTTTAGAACCTCCTAATGACGATGGAACACTCAAATTGCGTCGAGATTCAATACATCGGCCTCCAGGCGACTTGTCTCCAAGGGTCTGTTGCTGCCTCGGCGCCTTATGGTCGTTCTCCTGTGAGTTTAGATTATCGAATCCGACGCAAAAATGATAGTGAATTGTAACGTTCAGCGCCTCCTAATGACGATAGAAGACTCAAATTGCGTCGAGATTCAATATATCGACCACCAGTCGACTTGTATCCAAGAGGATATTGCAGTCTCGGGCACCTCATGGTCGTTCTCTTGTAAGTCTAGATTTTCGAATCCGACGCAAAAATGATAGTTAATTGAAACGTTCAGGGCCTCCTAATGCCGATGGAACTCTCAAATTGCGTCGAGATTCAATACATCGTCCTCCAGCCGACTTGTCTCCAAGGGTCTATTGCTGCCTCGGGCACCACATGGTCCTTCTCCTGTGAGTCTAGATTTTCGAATCCGACGCGAAAATGATAGTGAATTGTAACGTTTAGGGCCTCCTAATGACGATGGAACACTCAAATTGCGTCGACATTCAATACATCGGCCTCCAGCCGACTTGTCTCCAAGGGTCTGTTGCTGCCTCGGGCACCTTATGGTCGTTCTCCTGTGAGTCTAGATTTTCGAATCCGACGCAAAAATGATAATTAATTGTAACGTTCAGGGCCTCCTAATGCCGATGGAACACTCAAATTGGGTCGAGATCCAATACATCGGCCTCCAGCCGACTTGTCTCCAAGGGTCTGTTGCTGCCTCGGGCACCTTATGGTCATTCTCTTGTATGTCTAGATTATCGAATCCGACGCAAAAATGATAGTTAATTGTAACGATTAGGGACTCCTAATGACGATGGAACACTCAAATTGCGTCGAGATTCAATACATCGACCTCCAGCCCACTTGTCTCAAAGGGTCTAATGCTGCCTCGGGAACCTTATGGTCGTTCTCTTGTAAGTCTAGATTTTCGAATCCGACGCAAAAATGATAGTTAATTGAAACGTTCAGGGCCTCCTAATGACGATGGAACTCTCAAATTGCGTCGAGATTCAATTCATCGTCCTCCAGCCGACTTGTCTCCAAGGGTCTATTGCTGCCTCGGGCACCTTATGGTCGTTCTCCTGTGAGTCTAGATTTTCGAATCCGACGCAAAAATGATTGTTAATTGTAACGTTCAGGGCCTCCTAATGACGATGGAACTCTCAAATTGCGTCGAGATTTAATACATCGGCCTCCAGCCGACTTGTCTCCAAGGGGATATCGCTGCCTTGGGCACCACATGGTCCATCTCCGGTGAGTCTAGATTTTCGAATCCGACGCAAAAATGATAGTTAATTGTAACGTTTAGGGCCTCCTAATGACGATGGAACACACAAATTGCGTCGAGATTCAATACATGGGCCTCGAGCCGTCTTGTCTCCAAGGGTCTGTTGCTGCCTCGGGCACCTTATGGTTGTTCTCCTGTGTGTCTGAATTTTCGAATCCGACGCAAAAATGATAGTTAGTTGTAACGTTCAGGGCCTCCTAATGCCGATGGAACACTCAAATTGCGTCGAGTTACAATACATCGGCCTCCAGCAGACTTGTCTCCAAGGGTCTGTTGCTGCCTCGGGCACCTTATGGTCATTCTCTTGTATGTCTAGATTATCGAATCCGACGCAAAAATGATAGTTAATTGTATCGTTTAGGGCCTCCTAATGACGATGGAACTCTCAAATTGCGTCGAGATTCAATACATCGGCCTCCAGCCGACTTGTCTCCAAGGGAATATCACTGCCTCGGGCACCACATGGTCCGTCTCCGGTGTGTCTAGATTTTCGAATCAGACGCAAAAATGATAGTTAATTGTAACGTTCAGGGCCTCCTAATGCCGATGGAACACTCAAATTGCGTCGAGATTCAATACATCGGTCTCCGGCCGACTTGTCTCCAAGGGTCTATTGCTGCCTCGGGCACCTTATGGTCGTTCTCCTGTGAGTCTAGATTTTCGAATCCGACGCAAAAATGATAGTTAATTGTAACGTTCAGGGCCTTGTAATGACGATGGAACACTCAAATTGCGTCAAGATTCAGTACATCGGCCTGCAGCCGACCTGTCTCCAAGGGTCTATTGCTGCCTCGGGCACCTTATGGTCCTTCTCCTGTGATTCTAGATTTTCGAATCCGACGCAAAAATGATAGTTAATTGTAACGTTCAGGGAGTCCTAATGACGATGGAACACTCAAATTGCGTGGAGATTCAATACATCGGCCTCCAGCCGACTTGTCTCCAAGGGTCTATTGCTTCCTCCGGCTCCTTATGGTCGTTCTCCTGTGAGTCTATATTTTCGAATCCGACGCAAAAATGATAGTGAATTGTATCGTTTAGAACCTCCTAATGACGATGGAACACTCAAATTGCGTCGAGATTCAATACATCGGCCTCCAGCCGACTTGTCTCCAAGGGTCTGTTGCTGCCTCGGCGCCTTATGGTCGTTCTCCTGTGAGTTTAGATTATCGAATCCGACGCAAAAATGATTGTGAATTGTAACGTTCAGCGCCTCCTAATGACGATAGAAGACTCAAATTGCGTCGAGATTCAATATATCGACCACCAGTCGACTTGTATCCAAGAGGATATTGCAGTCTCGGGCACCTCATGGTCGTTCTCTTGTAAGTCTAGATTTTCGAATCCGACGCAAAAATGATAGTTAATTGAAACGTTCAGGGCCTCCTAATGCCGATGGAACTCTCAAATTGCGTCGAGATTCAATACATCGTCCTCCAGCCGACTTGTCTCCAAGGGTCTATTGCTGCCTCGGGCACCTTATGGTCGTTCTCCTGTGAGTCTAGATTTTCAAATCCGACGGAAAAATGATTGTTCATTGTAACGTTCAGGGCCTCCTAATGACGATGGAACTCTGAAATTGCGTCGAGATTTAGTACATCGGCCTCCAGCCGACTTGTCTCCAAGGGGATATCGCTGCCTCGGGCACCACATGGTCCGTCTCCGGTGAGTCTAGATTTTCGAATCCGACGCAATAATGATTGTGAATTGTAACGTTTAGGGCCTCCTAATGACGATGGAACACTCAAATTGCGTCGAGATTCAATACATCGGCCTCCAGCCGACTTGTCTCCAAGGGTCTGTTGCTGCCCCAGGCACCTCATGGTCGTTCTCCTGTGAGTTTAGATTATCGAATCCGACGCAAAAATGATAGTGAATTGTGACGTTCAGCGCCTCCTAATGACGATAGAAGACTCAAATTGCGTCGAGATTCAATACATCGACCTCCAGTCGACTTGTATCCAAGAGGATATTGCAGTCTCGGGCACCTCATGGTCGTTCTCTTGTAAGTCTAGATTTCCGAATGCGACAGAAAAATGATGGTTAATTGTAACGTTCAGGGCCCCTAATGACGATGGAACTCTCAAATTGGGTCGAGATTCAATACATCGTCCTCCAGCCGACTTGTCTCCAATGGTCTGTTGCTGCCTCGGATACCTTATGGTCGTTCTCTTGTAAGTCTAGATTATCGAATCCGACGCAAAAATGATAGTTAATTGTAACGTTTAGGGTCTCCTAATGACGATGGAACACTCAAATTGCGTCGAGATTCAATACATCGACCTCCAGCCCACTTGTCTCCAAGGGTCTAATGCTGCCTCGGGAACCTTATGGTCGTTCTCTTGTAAGTCTAGATTTTCGAATCCGACGCAAAAATGATAGTTAATTGAAACGTTCAGGGCCTCCTAATGCCGATGGAACTCTCAAATTGCGTCGAGATTCAATTCATCGTCCTCCAGACGACTTGTCTCCAAGGGTCTATTGCTGCCTCGGGCACCTTATGGTCGTTCTCCTGTGAGTCTAGATTTTCGAATCCGACGCAAAAATGATTGTTAATTGTAACGTTCAGGGCCTCCTAATGACGATGGAACTCTCAAATTGCGTCGAGATTCAATACATCGGCCTCCAGCCGACTTGTCTCCAAGGGGATATCGCTGCCTCGGGCACCACATGGTCCGTCTCCTGTGAGTCTAGATTTTCGAATCCGACGCAAAAATGATAGTTAATTGTAACGTTCAGGGCCTCCTAATGACGATGGAACTCTCAAATTGCGTCGAGATTCAATACATCGGCCTCCAGCCGACTTGTCTCCAAGGGGATATCGCTGCCTCGGGCACCACATGGTCCGTCTCCGGTGAGTCTAGATTTTCGAATCCGACGCAAAAATGATAGTTAATTGTAACGTTCAGGGCCTCCTAATGCCGATGGAACACTCAAATTGCGACGAGATTCAATACATCGGCCTCCAGCCGACTTGTCTCCAAGGGTCTATTGCTGCCTCGGGCACCTTATGGTCGTTCTCCTGTGAGTCCAGATTTTCGAATCCGACGCAAAAATGATAGTTAATTGTAACGTTCAGGGCCTTGTAATGACGATGGAACACTCAAATTGCGTCAAGATTCAATACATCGGCCTGCAGCCGACTTGTCGCCAAGGGTCTATTGCTGCCTCGGGCACCACATGGTCATTCTCCTGTGAGTCTAGATTTTCGAATCCGACGCAAAACTGATAGTTAATTGTAACGTTCAGGGCCTCCTAATGACGATGGAATACTCAAATTGCGTCGAGATTCAATACATGGGCCTCGAGCCGTCTTGTCTCCAAGGGTCTGTTGCTGCCTCGGGCACCTTATGGTTGTTCTCCTGTGAGTCTGAATTTTCGAATCCGACGCAAAAATGATAGTTAGTTGTAACGTTCAGGGCCTCCTAATGCCGATGGAACACTCAAATTGCGTCGAGTTACAATACATCGGCCTCCAGCCGACTTGTCTCCAAGGGTCTGTTGCTGCCTCGGGCACCTTATGGTCATTCTCTTGTATGTCTAGATTATCGAATCCGACGCAAAAATGATAGTTAATTGTATCGTTTAGGGCCTCCTAATGACGATGGAACTCTCAAATTGCGTCGAGATTCAATACATCGTCCTCCAGCCGACTTGTCTCCAAGGGTCTATTGCTGCCTCGGGCACCTTATGGTCGTTCTCCTGTGAGTCTAGATTTTCGAATCCGACGCAAAAATGATTGTTAATTGTAACGTTCAGGGCCTCCTAATGACGATGGAACTCTCAAATTGCGTCGAGATTTAATACATCGGCCTCCAGCCGACTTGTCTCCAAGGGGATATCGCTGCCTTGGGCACCACATGGTCCATCTCCGGTGAGTCTAGATTTTCGAATCAGACGCAAAAATGATAGTTAATTGTAACGTTCAGGGCCTCCTAATGCCGATGGAACACTCAAATTGCGTCGAGATTCAATACATCGGTCTCCGGCCGACTTGTCTCCAAGGGTCTATTGCTGCCTCGGGCACCTTATGGTCGTTCTCCTGTGAGTCTAGATTTTCGAATCCGACGCAAAAATGATAGTTAATTGTAACGTTCAGGGCCTTGTAATGACGATGGAACACTCAAATTGCGTCAAGATTCAATACATCGGCCTGCAGCCGACCTGTCTCCAAGGGTCTATTGCTGCCTCGGGCACCTTATGGTCCTTCTCCTGTGAGTCTAGATTTTCGAATCCGACGCAAAAATGATAGTTAATTGTAACGTTCAGGGAGTCCTAATGACGATGGAACACTCAAATTGCGTGGAGATTCAATACATCGGCCTCCAGCCGACTTGTCTCCAAGGGTCTATTGCTTCCTCCGGCTCCTTATGGTCGTTCTCCTGTGAGTCTATATTTTCGAATCCGACGCAAAAATGATAGTGAATTGTAACGTTTAGAACCTTCTAATGACGATGGAACACTCAAATTGCGTCGAGATTCAATACATCGGCCTCCAGCCGACTTGTCTCCAAGGGTCTGTTGCTGCCTCGGCGCCTTATGGTCGTTCTCCTGTGAGTTTAGATTATCGAATCCGACGCAAAAATGATTGTGAATTGTAACGTTCAGCGCCTCCTAATAACGATAGAAGACTCAAATTGCGTCGAGATTCAATATATCGACCACCAGTCGACTTGTATCCAAGAGGATATTGCAGTCTCGGGCACCTCATGGTCGTTCTCTTGTAAGTCTAGATTTTCGAATCCGACGCAAAAATGATAGTTAATTGAAACGTTCAGGGCCTCCTAATGCCGATGGAACTCTCAAATTGCGTCGAGATTCAATACATCGTCCTCCAGCCGACTTGTCTTCAAGGGTCTATTGCTGCCTCGGGCACCTTATGGTCGTTCTCCTGTGAGTCTAGATTTTCAAATCCGACGGAAAAATGATTGTTCATTGTAACGTTCAGGGCCTCCTAATGACGATGGAACTCTGAAATTGCGTCGAGATTTAGTACATCGGCCTCCAGCCGACTTGTCTCCAAGGGGATATCGCTGCCTCGGGCACCACATGGTCCGTCTCCGGTGAGTCTAGATTTTCGAATCCGACGCAATAATGATTGTGAATTGTAACGTTTAGGGCCTCCTAATGACGATGGAACACTCAAATTGCGTCGAGATTCAATACATCGGCCTCCAGCCGACTTGTCTCCAAGGGTCTGTTGCTGCCCCAGGCACCTCATGGTCGTTCTCCTGTGAGTTTAGATTATCGAATCCGACGCAAAAATGATAGTGAATTGTGACGTTCAGCGCCTCCTAATGACGATAGAAGACTCAAATTGCGTCGAGATTCAATACATCGACCTCCAGCCCACTTGTCTCCAAGGGTCTAATGCTGCCTCGGGAACCTTATGGTCGTTCTCTTGTAAGTCTAGATTTTCGAATCCGACGCAAAAATGATAGTTAATTGAAACGTTCAGGGCCTCCTAATGCCGATGGAACTCTCAAATTGCGTCGAGATTCAATTCATCGTCCTCCAGACGACTTGTCTCCAAGGGTCTATTGCTGCCTCGGGCACCTTATGGTCGTTCTCCTGTGAGTCTAGATTTTCGAATCCGACGCAAAAATGATTGTTAATTGTAACGTTCAGGGCCTCCTAATGACGATGGAACTCTCAAATTGCGTCGAGATTCAATACATCGGCCTCCAGCCGACTTGTCTCCAAGGGGATATCGCTGCCTCGGGCACCACATGGTCCGTCTCCTGTGAGTCTAGATTTTCGAATCCGACGCAAAAATGATAGTTAATTGTAACGTTCAGGGCCTCCTAATGACGATGGAACTCTCAAATTGCGTCGAGATTCAATACATCGGCCTCCAGCCGACTTGTCTCCAAGGGGATATCGCTGCCTCGGGCACCACATGGTCCGTCTCCGGTGAGTCTAGATTTTCGAATCCGACGCAAAAATGATAGTTAATTGTAACGTTCAGGGCCTCCTAATGCCGATGGAACACTCAAATTGCGACGAGATTCAATACATCGGCCTCCAGCCGACTTGTCTCCAAGGGTCTATTGCTGCCACGGGCACCTTATGGTCGTTCTCCTGTGAGTCTAGATTTTCGAATCCGACGCAAAAATGATAGTTAATTGTAACGTTCAGGGCCTTGTAATGACGATGGAACACTCAAATTGCGTCAAGATTCAATACATCGGCCTGCAGCCGACTTGTCGCCAAGGGTCTATTGCTGCCTCGGGCACCACATGGTCATTCTCCTGTGAGTCTAGATTTTCGAATCCGACGCAAAACTGATAGTTAATTGTAACGTTCAGGGCCTCCTAATGACGATGGAACACTCAAATTGCGTCGAGATTCAATACATCGGCCTCCAGCCGACTTGTCTCCAAGGGTCTATTGCTTCCTCCGGCTCCTTATGGTCGTTCTCCTGTGAGTCTATATTTTGAATCCGACGCAAAAATGATAGTGAATTGTAACGTTTAGGGCCTCCTACTGACGATGGAACACTCAAATTGCGTCGAGATTCAATACATCGGCCTCCAGCCGACTTGTCTCCAAGGGTCTATTGCTGCCCCGGCACCTTATGGTCGTTCTCTTGTAAGTCTAGATTTCCGAATCCGACGGAAAAATGATGGTTAATTGTAACGTTCAGGGCCTCCTAATGACGATGGAACTCTCAAATTGGGTCGAGATTCAATACATCGTCCTCCAGCCGACTTGTCTCCAAGGGTCTGTTGCTCCCTCGGATACCTTATGGTCGTTCTCTTGTAAGTCTAGATTATCGAATCCGACGCAAAAATGATAGTTAATTGTAACGTTTAGGGTCTCCTAATGACGATGGAACACTCAAATTGCGTCGAGATTCAATACATCGACCTCCAGCCCACTTGTCTCCAAGGGTCTAATGCTGCCTCGGGAACCTTATGGTCGTTCTCTTGTAAGTCTAGATTTTCGAATCCGACGCAAAAATGATAGTTAATTGAAACGTTCAGGGCCTCCTAATGCCGATGGAACTCTCAAATTGCGTCGAGATTCAATTCATCGTCCTCCAGCCGACTTGTCTCCAAGGGTCTATTGCTGCCTCGGGCACCTTATAGTCGTTCTCCTGTGAGTCTATATTTTGAATCCGACGCAAAAATGATAGTGAATTGTGACGTTCAGCGCCTCCTAATGACGTTAGAAGACTCAAATTGCGTCGAGATTCAATACATCGACCTCCAGTCGACTTGTATCCAAGAGGATATTGCAGTCTCGGGCACCTCATGGTCGTTCTCTTGTAAGTCTAGATTTTCGAATCCGACGCAAAAATGATAGTTAATTGTAACGTTCAGGGCCTCCTAATGACGATGGAACTCTCAAATTGGGTCGAGATTCAATACGTCGTCCTCCAGCCGACTCGTCTCCAAGGGTCTGTTGCTGCCTCGGATACCTTACGGTCGTTCTCTTGTAAGTCTAGATTATCGAATCCGACGCAAAAATGATAGTTAATTGTAACGTTTAGGGTCTCCTAATGACGATGGAACACTCAAATTGCGTCGAGATTCAATACATCGGCCTGCAGCCGACTTGTCTCCAAGGGTCTATTGCTGCCTCGGGCACCACATGGTCCTTCTCCTGTGAGTCTAGATTTTCGAATCCAACGCGAAAATGATAGTGAATTGCAACGTTTAGGGCCTCCTAATGACGATGGAACACTCAAATTGCGTCGACATTCAATACATCGGCCTCCAGCCGACTTGTCTCCAAGGGTCTGTTGCTGCCTCGGGCACCTTATGGTCGTTCTCCTGTGAGTCTAGATTTTCGAATCCGACGCAAAAATGATAATTAATTGTAACGTTCAGGGCCTCCTAATGCCGATGGAACACTCAAATTGCGTCGAGATCCAATACATCGGCCTCCAGCCGACTTGTCTCCAAGGGTCTGTTGCTGCCTCGGGCACCTTATGGTCATTCTCTTGTATGTCTAGATTATCGAATCCGACGCAAAAGTGATAGTTAATTGTAACGATTAGGGTCTCCTAATGACGATGGAACACTCAAATTGCGTCGAGATTCAATACATCGACCTCCAGCCCACTTGTCTCAAAGGGTCTAATGCTGCCTCGGGAACCTTATGGTCGTTCTCTTGTAAGTCCAGATTTTCGAATCCGACGAAAAAATGATAGTTAATTGAAACGTTCAGGGACTCCTAATGACGATGGAACTCTCAAATTGCGTCGAGATTCAATTCATCGTCCTCCAGCCGACTTGTCTCCAAGGGTCTATTGCTGCCTCGGGCACCTTATGGTCGTTCTCCTGTGAGTCTAGATTTTCGAATCCGACGCAAAAATGATTGTTAATTGTAACGTTCAGGGCCTCCTAATGACGTTGGAACTCTCAAATTGCGTCGAGATTTAATACATCGGCTTCCAGCCGACTTGTCTCCAAGGGGATATCGCTGCCTCGGGCACCACATGGTCCGTCTCCGGTGAGTCTAGATTTTCGAATCCGACGCAAAAATGATAGTTAATTGTAACGTTTAGGGCCTCCTAATGACGATGGAACACTCAAATTGCGTCGAGATTCAATACATGGGCCTCGAGCCGTCTTGTCTCCAAGGGTCTGTTGCTGCCTCGGGCACCTTATGGTCGTTCTCCTGTGAGTCTGAATTTTCGAATCCGACGCAAAAATGATAGTTAGTTGTAACGTTCAGGGCCTCCTAATGCCGATGGAACACTCAAATTGCGTCGAGTTCCAATACATCGGCCTCCAGCCGACTTGTCTCCAAGGGTCTGTTGCTGCCTCGGGCACCTTATGGTCATTCTCTGGTATGTCTAGATTATCGAATCCGACGCAAAAATGATAGTTAATTGTATCGTTTAGGGCCTCCTAATGACGATGGAACTCTCAGATTGCGTCGAGAATCAATACATCGGCCTCCAGCCGACTTGTCTCCAAGGGTCTGTTGCTGCCTCGGGCACCTTATGGTCATTCTCTTGTATGTCTAAATTATCGAATCCGACGCAAAAATGATAGTTAATTGTATCGTTTAGGGCCTCCTAATGACGATGGAACACTCAAATTGCGTCGAGATTCAATACATGGGCCTCCAGCCGACTTGTCTCCAAGGGTCTGTTGCTGCCTCGGGCACCTTATGGTCGTTCTCCTGTGAGTCTAGATTTCCGAATCCGACGCAAAAATTATTGTTAATTGTAACGTTCAGGGCCTCCTAATGACGATGGAACTCTCAAATTGCGTCGAGCTTCAATACATCGGCCTCCAGCCGACTTGTCTCCCATGGAATATCGCTGCCTCGGGCACCACATGGTCCGTCTCCGGTGTGTCTAGATTTTCGAATCAGAGGCAAAAATGATAGTTAATTGTGACGTTCAGGGCCTCCTAATGCCGATGGAACACTCAAATTGCGTCGAGATTCAATACATCGGTCTCCGGCCGACTTGTCTCCAAGGGTCTATTGCTGCCTCGGGCACCTTATGGTCGTTCTCCTGTGAGTCTAGATTTTCGAATCCGACGCAAAAATGATAGTTAATTGTAACGTTCAGGGCCTTGTAATGACGATGGAACACTCAAATTGCGTCAAGATTCAATACATCGGCCTGCAGCCGACCTGTCTCCAAGGGTCTATTGCTGCCTCGGGCACCTTATGGTCCTTCTCCTGTGAGTCTAGATTTTCGAATCCGACGCAAAAATGATAGTTAATTGTAACGTTCAGGGAGTCCTAATGACGATGGAAACACTCAAATTGCGTAGAGAATCAATACATCGGCCTCCAGCCGACTTGTCTCCAAGGGTCTGTTGCTGCCCCAGGCACCTCATGGTCGTTCTCCTGTGAGTCTAGATTTTCGAATCCGACGCAAAAATGATAGTTAATTGCAACGTTCAGGGCCTTGTAATGACGATGGTACACTCAAATTGCGTCGAGATTCAATACATCGGTCTCCGGCCGACTTGTCTCCAAGGGTCTATTGCTGCCTCGGGCACCTTATGGTCGTTCTCCTGTGAGTTTAGATTATCGAATCCGACGCAAAAATGATAGTGAATTGTAACGTTCAGCGCCTCCTAATGACGATAGAAGACTCAAATTGCGTCGAGATTCAATATATAGACCTCCAGTCGACTCGTTTCCAAGAGGATATTGCAGTCTCGGGCACCTCATGGTCGTTCTCTTGTAAGTCTAGATTTTCGAATCCGACGCAAAAATGATAGTTAATTGAAACGTTCAGGGCCTCCTAATGCCGATGGAACTCTCAAATTGCGTCGAGATTCAATACATCGTCCTCCAGCCGACGTGTCTCCAAGGGTCTATTGCTGCCTCGGGCACCTTATGGTCGTTCTCCTGTGAGTCCTGATTTTCGAATCCGACGGAAAAATGATTGTTCATTGTAACGGTCAGGGCCTCCTAATGACGATGGAACTCTCAAATTGCGTCGAGATTTAGTACATCGGCCTCCAGCCGACTTGTCTCCAAGGGGATATCGCTGCCTCGGGCACCACATGGTCCGTCTCCGGTGAGTGTAGATTTTCGAATCCGACGCAATAATGATAGTGAATTGTAACGTTTAGGGCCTCCTAATGACGATGGAACACTCAAATTGCGTCGAGATTCAATACATCGGCCTCCAGCCGACTTGTCTCCAAGGGTCTGTTGCTGCCCCAGGCACCTCATGGTCGTTCTCCTGTGAGTCTAGATTTTCGAATCCGACGCAAAAATGATAGTTAATTGCAACGTTCAGGGCCTTGTAATGACGATGGTACACTCAAATTGCGTCGAGATACAATACATCGGCCCGCAGCCGACTTGTCTCCAAGGGTCTATTGCTGCCTCGGGCAACACATGGTCCTTCTCCTGCGAGTCTAGATTTACGAATCCGACGCAAAAAAGATAGTGAATTGTAACGTTTAGGGCCTCCTAATGACGATGGAACACTCAAATTGCGTTGAGATTCAATACATCTTCCTCCAGCCGACTTGTCACCAAGGGTCTGTTGCTGCCTCGGGCACCTTATGGTCGTTCTCCTGTGAGTCTAGATTTTCGAATCCGACGCAAAAATGATAGTTAATTGTAACGTTCAGGGCCTCCTAATGACGATGGAACTCTCAAATTGAGTCGAGATTCAATACATCGGCCTCCAGCCGACTTGTCTCCAAGGGGATATCGCTGCCTCGGGCTCCTTATGGTCGTTCTCTTGTAAGTCTAGATTTTCGATTCCGACGCAAAAATGATAGTTAATTATAGCGTTCAGGGCCTCCTAATGCCGATGGAACACTCAAATTGTGTCGAGATTCAATACATCGGGCTCCAGCCGACTTGTCTCCAAGGGTCTGTTGCTGCCTCGGGCACCTTATGGTCGTTCTCTTGTAAGTCTAGATTATCGAATCCGACGCAAAAATGATAGTTAATTGTAACGTTTAGGGCCTCCTAATGACGATGGAACACTCAAATTGCGTCGAGATTCAATACATCGGGCTCCAGCCGACTTGTCTCCAAGGGTCTAATGCTGCCTCGGGCGCCTTATGGTCGTTCTCTTGTAAGTCTAGATTTTCGAATCCGACGCAAAAATGATAGTTAATTGTAACGTTCAGGGCCTCCTAATGCCGATGGAACTCTCAAATTGCGTCGAGATTCGATACATCGTCCTCGAGCCGACTTGTCTCCAAGGGTCTATTGCTGCCTCGGGCACCACATGGTCCTTCTCCTGTGAGTCTAGATTTTCGAATCCGACGCAAAAATGATAGTGAATTGTAACGTTTAGGGCCTCCTAATGACGATGGAACATTCAAATTGCGTCGAGATTCATTACATCGACCTCCAGTCGACTTGTATCCAAGAGGATATTGCAGTCTCGGGCACCTAATGGTCGTTCTCTTGTAAGTCTTGTTTTTCGAATCCGACGCAAAAATGATAGTTAATTGTAACGTTCAGGGTCTCCTATTGGCGATGGAACACTCAAATTGCGTCGAGATTCAATACATCGGGCTCCAGCCGACTTGTCTCCAAGGATCTGTTGCTGCCTCGGGCACCTTATGGTCGTTCTCTTGTAAGTCTAGATTATCGTATCCGACGCAAAAATGATAGTGAATTGTAACGTTTAGGGCCTCCTAATGACGATGGAACACTCAAATTGCGTCGAGATTCAATACATCGGGCTCCAGCCGACTTGTCTCCAAGGGTCTAATGCTGCCTCGGGCGCCTTATGGTCGTTCTCTTGTAAGTCTAGATTTTCGAATCCGACGCAAAAATGATAGTTAATTGTAACGTTCAGGGCCTCCTAATGACAATGGAACTCTCAAAATGCGTCGAGATTCAATACATCGGCCTCCAGCCGACTTGTCTCCAAGGGGATATCGCTGCCTCGGGCACCTTATGGTCGTTCTCTTGTAAGTCTAGATTTTCGATTCCAACGCAAAAATGATAGTTAATTGTAACGTTCAGGGCCTCCTAATGACGATGGAACTCTCAAATTGCGTCGAGATTCAATACATCGTCCTCGAGCCGACTTGTCTCCAAGGGTCTATTGCTGCCTCGGGCACCACATGGTCCTTCTCCTGTGAGTCTAGATTTTCGAATCCGACGCAAAAATGATAGTGAATTGTAACGTTTAGGGCCTCCTAATGACGATGGAACACTCAAATTGCGTCGAGATTCAATACATCCGCCTCCAGCCGACTTGTCTCCAAGGGTCTGTTGCTGCCTCGGGCACCTTATGGTCGTTCTCCTGAGAGTGTAGATTTTCGAATCCGACGCAAAAATGATAGTTAATTGTAACGTTCAGGGTCTCCTATTGGCGATGGAACACTCAAATTGCGTCGAGATTCAATACATCGGGCTCCAGCCGACTTGTCTCCAAGGGTCTGTTGCTGCCTCGGGCACCTTATGGTCGTTCTCTTGTAAGTCTAGATTATCGTATCCGACGCAAAAATGATAGTTAATTGCAACGTTCAGGGCCTCCTAATGACGATGGGACTCTCAAATTGGGTCGAGATTCAATACATCGGCCTCCAGCCGACATGTCTCCAAGGGTCTGTTGCTGCCTCGGATACCTTATGGTCGTTCTCTTGTAAGTCTAGATTATCGAATCCGACGCAAAAGTGATAGTTAATTGTAACGTTTAGGGTCTCCAAATGACGATGGAACACTCAAATTGCGTCGAGATTCAATACATGGGCCTCCAGCAGACTTGTCTCCAAGGGTCTATTGCTGCCTCGGGCACCTTATGGTCGTACTCCTGTGAGTCTAGATTTTCGAATCCGACGCAAAAATGATAGTTAATTGTAACGTTCAGGGCCTTGTAGTGACGATGGAACACTCAAATTGCGTCGAGATTCAATACATCGGCCTGCAGCCGACTTGTCTCCAAGGGTCTATTGTTGCCTCGGGCACCACATGGTCCTTCTCCTGTGAGTCTAGATTATCGAATCCGACGCGAAAATGATAGTGAATTGTAACGTTTAGGGCCTCCTAATGACGATGGAACACTCAAATTGCGTCGACACTCAAATTATCGGCCTCCAGCCGACTTGTCTCCAAGGGTCTGTTGCTGCCTCGGGCACCTTATGGTCGTTCTCCTGTGAGTCTAGATTTTCGAATCCGACGCAAAAATGATAATTAATTGTAACGTTCAGGGCCTCCTAATGCCGATGGAACACTCAAATTGCGTCGAGATCCAATACATCGGCCTCCAGCCGACTTGTCTCCAAGGGTCTGTTGTTGCCTCGGGCACCTTATGGTCATTCTCTCTTATGTCTAGATTATCGAATCCGACGCAAAAGTGATAGTTAATTGTAACGATTAGGGTCTCCTAATGACGATGGAACACTCAAATTGCGTCGAGATTCAATTCATCGTCCTCCAGCCGACTTGTCTCCAAGGGTCTATTGCTGCCTCGGGCACCTTATGGTCGTTCTCCTGTGAGTCTAGATTTTCGAATCCGACGCAAAAATGATTGTTAATTGTAACGTTCAGGGCATCCTAATGACGTTAGAACTCTCAAATTGCGTCGAGATTTAATACATCGGCCTCCAGCCGACTTGTCTCCAAGGGGATATCGCTGCCTCGGGCACCACATGGTCCGTCTCCGGTGAGTCTAGATTTTCGAATCCGACGCAAAAATGATAGTTAATTGTAACGTTTAGGGCCTCCTAATGACGATGGAACACTCAAATTGCGTCGAGATTCAATACATGGGCCTCGAGCCGTCTTGTCTCCAAGGGTCTGTTGCTGCCTCGGGCACCTTATGGTCGTTCTCCTGTGAGTCTGAATTTTCGAATCCGACGCAAAAATGATAGTTAGTTGTAACGTTCATGGCCTCCTAATGCCGATGGAACACTCAAATTGCGTCGAGTTCCAATACATCGGCGCCCAGCCGACTTGTCTCCAAGGGTCTGTTGCTGCCTCGGGCACCTTATGGTCATTCTCTTGTATGTCTAGATTATCGAATCCGACGCAAAAATGATAGTTAATTGTATCGTTTAGGGCCTCCTAATGACGATGGAACTCTCAAATTGGGTCGAGATTCAATACGTCGTCCTCCAGCCGACTTGTCTCCAAGGGTCTGTTGCTGCCTCGGATACCTTATGGTCGTTCTCTTGTAAGTCTAGATTATCGAATCCGACGCAAAAATGATAGTTAATTGTAACGTTTAGGGTCTCCTAATGACGATGGAACACGCAAATTGCGTCGAGATTCAATACATCGGCCTGCAGCCGACTTGTCTCCAAGGGTCTATTGCTGCCTCGGGCACCACATGGTCCTTCTCCTGTGAGTCTAGATTTTCGAATCCGACGCGAAAATGATAGTGAATTGCAACGTTTAGGGCCTCCTAATGACGATGGAACACTCAAATTGCGTCGACATTCAATACATCGGCCTCCAGCCGACTTGTCTCCAAGGGTCTGTTGCTGCCTCGGGCACCTTATGGTCGTTCTCCTGTGAGTCTAGATTTTCGAATCCGACGCAAAAATGATAATTAATTGTAACGTTCAGGGCCTCCTAATGCCGATGGAACACTCAAATTGCGTCGAGATCCAATACATCGGCCTCCAGCCGACTTGTCTCCAAGGGTCTGTTGCTGCCTCGGGCACCTTATGGTCATTCTCTTGTATGTCTAGATTATCGAATCCGACGCAAAAGTGATAGTTAATTGTAACGATTAGGGTCTCCTAATGACGATGGAACACTCAAATTGCGTCGAGATTCAATACATCGACCTCCAGCCCACTTGTCTCAAAGGGTCTAATGCTGCCTCGGGAACCTTATGGTCGTTCTCTTGTAAGTCCAGATTTTCGAATCCGACGAAAAAATGATAGTTAATTGAAACGTTCAGGGACTCCTAATGACGATGGAACTCTCAAATTGCGTCGAGATTCAATTCATCGTCCTCCAGCCGACTTGTCTCCAAGGGTCTATTGCTGCCTCGGGCACCTTATGGTCGTTCTCCTGTGAGTCTAGATTTTCGAATCCGACGCAAAAATGATTGTTAATTGTAACGTTCAGGGCCTCCTAATGACGTTGGAACTCTCAAATTGCGTCGAGATTTAATACATCGGCCTCCAGCCGACTTGTCTCCAAGGGGATATCGCTGCCTCGGGCACCACATGGTCCGTCTCCGGTGAGTCTAGATTTTCGAATCCGACGCAAAAATGATAGTTAATTGTAACGTTTAGGGCCTCCTAATGACGATGGAACACTCAAATTGCGTCGAGATTCAATACATGGGCCTCGAGCCGTCTTGTCTCCAAGGGTCTGTTGCTGCCTCGGGCACCTTATGGTCGTTCTCCTGTGAGTCTGAATTTTCGAATCCGACGCAAAAATGATAGTTAGTTGTAACGTTCAGGGCCTCCTAATGCCGATGGAACACTCAAATTGCGTCGAGTTCCAATACATCGGCCTCCAGCCGACTTGTCTCCAAGGGTCTGTTGCTGCCTCGGGCACCTTATGGTCATTCTCTGGTATGTCTAGATTATCGAATCCGACGCAAAAATGATAGTTAATTGTATCGTTTAGGGCCTCCTAATGACGATGGAACTCTCAGATTGCGTCGAGAATCAATACATCGGCCTCCAGCCGACTTGTCTCCAAGGGTCTGTTGCTGCCTCGGGCACCTTATGGTCATTCTCTTGTATGTCTAAATTATCGAATCCGACGCAAAAATGATAGTTAATTGTATCGTTTAGGGCCTCCTAATGACGATGGAACACTCAAATTGCGTCGAGATTCAATACATGGGCCTCCAGCCGACTTGTCTCCAAGGGTCTGTTGCTGCCTCGGGCACCTTATGGTCGTTCTCCTGTGAGTCTAGATTTCCGAATCCGACGCAAAAATTATTGTTAATTGTAACGTTCAGGGCCTCCTAATGACGATGGAACTCTCAAATTGCGTCGAGATTCAATACATCGGCCTCCAGCCGACTTGTCTCCCATGGAATATCGCTGCCTCGGGCACCACATGGTCCGTCTCCGGTGTGTCTAGATTTTCGAATCAGAGGCAAAAATGATAGTTAATTGTGACGTTCAGGGCCTCCTAATGCCGATGGAACACTCAAATTGCGTCGAGATTCAATACATCGGTCTCCGGCCGACTTGTCTCCAAGGGTCTATTGCTGCCTCGGGCACCTTATGGTCGTTCTCCTGTGAGTCTAGATTTTCGAATCCGACGCAAAAATGATAGTTAATTGTAACGTTCAGGGCCTTGTAATGACGATGGAACACTCAAATTGCGTCAAGATTCAATACATCGGCCTGCAGCCGACCTGTCTCCAAGGGTCTATTGCTGCCTCGGGCACCTTATGGTCCTTCTCCTGTGAGTCTAGATTTTCGAATCCGACGCAAAAATGATAGTTAATTGTAACGTTCAGGGAGTCCTAATGACGATGGAACACTCAAATTGCGTAGAGAATCAATACATCGGCCTCCAGCCGACTTGTCTCCAAGGGTCTGTTGCTGCCTCGGCGCCTTATGGTCGTTCTCCTGTGAGTTTAGATTATCGAATCCGACGCAAAAATGATAGTGAATTGTAACGTTCAGCGCCTCCTAATGACGATAGAAGACTCAAATTGCGTCGAGATTCAATATATAGACCTCCAGTCGACTCGTTTCCAAGAGGATATTGCAGTCTCGGGCACCTCATGGTCGTTCTCTTGTAAGTCTAGATTTTCGAATCCGACGCAAAAATGATAGTTAATTGAAACGTTCAGGGCCTCCTAATGCCGATGGAACTCTCAAATTGCGCCGAGATTCAATACATCGTCCTCCAGCCGACGTGTCTCCAAGGGTCTATTGCTGCCTCGGGCACCTTATGGTCGTTCTCCTGTGAGTCCTGATTTTCGAATCCGACGGAAAAATGATTGTTCATTGTAACGGTCAGGGCCTCCTAATGACGATGGAACTCTCAAATTGCGTCGAGATTTAGTACATCGGCCTCCAGCCGACTTGTCTCCAAGGGGATATCGCTGCCTCGGGCACCACATGGTCCGTCTCCGGTGAGTGTAGATTTTCGAATCCGACGCAATAATGATAGTGAATTGTAACGTTTAGGGCCTCCTAATGACGATGGAACACTCAAATTGCGTCGAGATTCAATACATCGGCCTCCAGCCGACTTGTCTCCAAGGGTCTGTTGCTGCCCCAGGCACCTCATGGTCGTTCTCCTGTGAGTCTAGATTTTCGAATCCGACGCAAAAATGATAGTTAATTGCAACGTTCAGGGCCTTGTAATGACGATGGTACACTCAAATTGCGTCGAGATACAATACATCGGCCCGCAGCCGACTTGTCTCCAAGGGTCTATTGCTGCCTCGGGCAACACATGGTCCTTCTCCTGCGAGTCTAGATTTACGAATCCGACGCAAAAAAGATAGTGAATTGTAACGTTTAGGGCCTCCTAATGACGATGGAACACTCAAATTGCGTTGAGATTCAATACATCTTCCTCCAGCCGACTTGTCACCAAGGGTCTGTTGCTGCCTCGGGCACCTTATGGTCGTTCTCCTGTGAGTCTAGATTTTCGAATCCGACGCAAAAATGATAGTTAATTGTAACGTTCAGGGCCTCCTAATGACGATGGAACTCTCAAATTGCGTCGAGATTCAATACATCGGCCTCCAGCCGACTTGTCTCCAAGGGGATATCGCTGCCTCGGGCTCCTTATGGTCGTTCTCTTGTAAGTCTAGATTTTCGATTCCGACGCAAAAATGATAGTTAATTATAGCGTTCAGGGCCTCCTAATGCCGATGGAACACTCAAATTGTGTCGAGATTCAATACATCGGGCTCCAGCCGACTTGTCTCCAAGGGTCTGTTGCTGCCTCGGGCACCTTATGGTCGTTCTCTTGTAAGTCTAGATTATCGAATCCGACGCAAAAATGATAGTTAATTGTAACGTTTAGGGCCTCCTAATGACGATGGAACACTCAAATTGCGTCGAGATTCAATACATCGGGCTCCAGCCGACTTGTCTCCAAGGGTCTAATGCTGCCTCGGGCGCCTTATGGTCGTTCTCTTGTAAGTCTAGATTTTCGAATCCGACGCAAAAATGATAGTTAATTGTAACGTTCAGGGCCTCCTAATGCCGATGGAACTCTCAAATTGCGTCGAGATTCGATACATCGTCCTCGAGCCGACTTGTCTCCAAGGGTCTATTGCTGCCTCGGGCACCACATGGTCCTTCTCCTGTGAGTCTAGATTTTCGAATCCGACGCAAAAATGATAGTGAATTGTAACGTTTAGGGCCTCCTAATGACGATGGAACATTCAAATTGCGTCGAGATTCATTACATCGACCTCCAGTCGACTTGTATCCAAGAGGATATTGCAGTCTCGGGCACCTAATGGTCGTTCTCTTGTAAGTCTTGTTTTTCGAATCCGACGCAAAAATGATAGTTAATTGTAACGTTCAGGGTCTCCTATTGGCGATGGAACACTCAAATTGCGTCGAGATTCAATACATCGGGCTCCAGCCGACTTGTCTCCAAGGATCTGTTGCTGCCTCGGGCACCTTATGGTCGTTCTCTTGTAAGTCTAGATTATCGTATCCGACGCAAAAATGATAGTGAATTGTAACGTTTAGGGCCTCCTAATGACGATGGAACACTCAAATTGCGTCGAGATTCAATACATCGGGCTCCAGCCGACTTGTCTCCAAGGGTCTAATGCTGCCTCGGGCGCCTTATGGTCGTTCTCTTGTAAGTCTAGATTTTCGAATCCGACGCAAAAATGATAGTTAATTGTAACGTTCAGGGCCTCCTAATGACAATGGAACTCTCAAAATGCGTCGAGATTCAATACATCGGCCTCCAGCCGACTTGTCTCCAAGGGGATATCGCTGCCTCGGGCACCTTATGGTCGTTCTCTTGTAAGTCTAGATTTTCGATTCCAACGCAAAAATGATAGTTAATTGTAACGTTCAGGGCCTCCTAATGACGATGGAACTCTCAAATTGCGTCGAGATTCAATACATCGTCCTCGAGCCGACTTGTCTCCAAGGGTCTATTGCTGCCTCGGGCACCACATGGTCCTTCTCCTGTGAGTCTAGATTTTCGAATCCGACGCAAAAATGATAGTGAATTGTAACGTTTAGGGCCTCCTAATGACGATGGAACACTCAAATTGCGTCGAGATTCAATACATCCGCCTCCAGCCGACTTGTCTCCAAGGGTCTGTTGCTGCCTCGGGCACCTTATGGTCGTTCTCCTGAGAGTGTAGATTTTCGAATCCGACGCAAAAATGATAGTTAATTGTAACGTTCAGGGCCTTGTAGTGACGATGGAACACTCAAATTGCGTCGAGATTCAATACATCGGCCTCCAGCCGACTTGTCTCCAAGGGTCTATTGTTGCCTCGGGCACCACATGGTCCTTCTCCTGTGAGTCTAGATTATCGAATCCGACGCGAAAATGATAGTGAATTGTAACGTTTAGGGCCTCCTAATGACGATGGAACACTCAAATTGCGTCGACATTCAAATTATCGGCCTCCAGCCGACTTGTCTCCAAGGGTCTGTTGCTGCCTCGGGCACCTTATGGTCGTTCTCCTGTGAGTCTAGATTTTCGAATCCGACGCAAAAATGATAATTAATTGTAACGTTCAGGGCCTCCTAATGCCGATGGAACACTCAAATTGCGTCGAGATCCAATACATCGGCCTCCAGCCGACTTGTCTCCAAGGGTCTGTTGTTGCCTCGGGCACCTTATGGTCATTCTCTCTTATGTCTAGATTATCGAATCCGACGCAAAAGTGATAGTTAATTGTAACGATTAGGGTCTCCTAATGACGATGGAACACTCAAATTGCGTCGAGATTCAATTCATCGTCCTCCAGCCGACTTGTCTCCAAGGGTCTATTGCTGCCTCGGGCACCTTATGGTCGTTCTCCTGTGAGTCTAGATTTTCGAATCCGACGCAAAAATGATTGTTAATTGTAACGTTCAGGGCATCCTAATGACGTTAGAACTCTCAAATTGCGTCGAGATTTAATACATCGGCCTCCAGCCGACTTGTCTCCAAGGGGATATCGCTGCCTCGGGCACCACATGGTCCGTCTCCGGTGAGTCTAGATTTTCGAATCCGACGCAAAAATGATAGTTAATTGTAACGTTTAGGGCCTCCTAATGACGATGGAACACTCAAATTGCGTCGAGATTCAATACATGGGCCTCGAGCCGTCTTGTCTCCAAGGGTCTGTTGCTGCCTCGGGCACCTTATGGTCATTCTCTTGTATGTCTAGATTATCGAATCCGACGCAAAAATGATAGTTAGTTGTAACGTTCATGGCCTCCTAATGCCGATGGAACACTCAAATTGCGTCGAGTTCCAATACATCGGCGCCCAGCCGACTTGTCTCCAAGGGTCTGTTGCTGCCTCGGGCACCTTATGGTCATTCTCTTGTATGTCTAGATTATCGAATCCGACGCAAAAATGATAGTTAATTGTATCGTTTAGGGCCTCCTAATGACGATGGAACTCTCAGATTGCGTCGAGAATCAATACATCGGCCTCCAGCCGACTTGTCTCCAAGGGTCTGTTGCTGCCTCGGGCACCTTATGGTCATTCTCTTGTATGTCTAGATTATCGAATCCGACGCAAAAATGATAGTTAATTGTATCGTTTAGGGCCTCCTAATGACGATGGAACACTCAAATTGCGTCGAGATTCAATACATGGGCCTCCAGCCGACTTGTCTCCAAGGGTCTGTTGCTGCCTCGGGCATCTTATGGTCGTTCTCCTGTGAGTCTAGATTTCCGAATCCGACGCAAAAATTATTGTTAATTGTAACGTTCAGGGCCTCCTAATGACGATGGAACTCTCAAATTGCGTCGAGATTCAATACATCGGCCTCCAGCCGACTTGTCTCCCAGGGAATATCGCTGCCTCGGGCACCACATGGTCCGTCTCCGGTGTGTCTAGATTTTCTAATCAGAGGCAAAAATGATAGTTAATTGTAACGTTCAGGGCCTCCTAATGCCGATGGAACACTCAAATTGCGTCGAGATTCAATACATCGGTCTCCGGCCGACTTGTCTCCAAGGGTCTATTGCTGCCTCGGGCACCTTATGGTCGTTCTCCTGTGAGTCTAGATTTTCGAATCCGACGCAAAAATGATAGTTAATTGTAACGTTCAGGGCCTTGTAATGACGATGGAACACTCAAATTGCGTCAAGATTCAATACATCGGCCTGCAGCCGACCTGTCTCCAAGGGTCTATTGCTGCCTCGGGCACCTTATGGTCCTTCTGCTGTGAGTCTAGATTTTCGAATCCGACGCAAAAATGATAGTTAATTGTAACGTTCAGGGAATCCTAATGACGATGGAACACTCAAATTGCGTAGAGAATCAATACATCGGCCTCCAGCCGACTTGTCTCCAAGGGTCTGTTGCTGCCTCGGCGCCTTATGGTCGTTCTCCTGTGAGTTTAGGTTATCGAATCCGACGCAAAAATGATAGTGAATTGTAACGTTCAGCGCCTCCTAATGACGATAGAAGACTCAAATTGCGTCGAGATTCAATATATAGACCTCCAGTCGACTTGTTTCCAAGAGGATATTGCAGTCTCGGGCACCTCATGGTCGTTCTCTTGTAAATCTAGATTTTCGAATCCGACGCAAAAATGATAGTTAATTGAAACGTTCAGGGCCTCCTAATGCCGATGGAACTCTCAAATTGCGTCGAGATTCAATACATCGTCCTCCAGCCGACGTGTCTCCAAGGGTCTATTGCTGCCTCGGGCACCTTATGGTCGTTCTCCTGTGAGTCCTGATTTTCAAATCCGACGGAAAAATGATTGTTCATTGTAACGTTCAGGGCCTCCTAATGACGATGGAACTCTCAAATTGCGTCGAGATTTAGTACATCGGCCTCCAGCCGACTTGTCTCCAAGGGGATATCGCTGCCTCGGGCACCACATGGTCCGTCTCCGGTGAGTCTAGATTTTCGAATCCGACGCAATAATGATAGTGAACTGTAACGTTTAGGGCCTCCTAATGACGATGGAACACTCAAATTGCGTCGAGATTCAATACATCGGCCTCCAGCCGACTTGTCTCCAAGGGTCTGTTGCTGCCCCAGGCACCTCATGGTCGTTCTCCTGTGAGTCTAGATTTTCGAATCCGACGCAAAAATGATAGTTAATTGTAACGTTCAGGGCCTTGTAATGACGATGGTACACCCAAATTGCGTCGAGATACAATACATCGGCCTGCAGCCGACTTGTCTCCAAGGGTCTATTGCTGCCTCGGGCAACACATGGTCCTTCTCCTGCGAGTCTAGATTTACGAATCCGACGCAAAAAAGATAGTGAATTGTAACGTTTAGGGCCTCCTAATGACGATGGAACACTCAAATTGCGTTGAGATTCAATACATCTTCCTCCAGCCGACTTGTCACCAAGGGTCTGTTGCTGCCTCGGGCACCTTATGGTCATTCTCCTGTGAGTCTAGATTTTCGAATCCGACGCAAAAATGATAGTTAATTGTATTGTTCAGGGCCTCCTAATGACGATGGAACTCTCAAATTGCGTCGAGATTCAATACATCGGCCTCCAGCCGACTTGTCTCCAAGGGGATATCGCTGCCTCGGGCTCCTTATGGTCGTTCTCTTGTAAGTCTAGATTTTCGATTCCGACGCAAAAATGATAGTTAATTGTAACGTTTAGGGCCTCCTAATGACGATGGAACACTCAAATTGCGTCGAGATTCAATACATCGGCTCCAGCCGACTTGTCTCCAAGGGTCTAATGCTGCCTCGGGCGCCTAATGGTCGTTCTCTTGTAAGTCTAGATTTTCGAATCCGACGCAAAAATGATAGTTAATTGTAACGTTCAGGGCCTCCTAATGCCGATGGAACTCTCAAATTGCGTCGAGATTCGATACATCGTCCTCGAGCCGACTTGTCTCCAAGGGTCTATTGCTGCCTCGGGCACCACATGGTCCTTCTCCTGTGAGTCTAGATTTTCGAATCCGACGCAAAAATGATAGTGAATTGTAACGTTTAGGGCCTCCTAATGACGATGGAACACTCAAAATGCGTCGAGATTCATTACATCGACCTCCAGTCGACTTGTATCCAAGAGGATATTGCAGTCTCGGGCACCTAATGGTCGTTCTCTTGTAAGTCTTGTTTTTCGAATCCGACGCAAAAATGATAGTTAATTGTAACGTTTAGGGCCTCCTAATGACGATGGAACACTCAAATTGCGTCGAGATTCAATACATCGGCCTCCAGCCGACTTGTCTCCAAGGGTCTGTTGCTGCCTCGGCGCCTTATGGTCGTTCTCCTGTGAGTTTAGATTATCGAATCCGACGCAAAAATGATAGTGAATTGTAACGTTCAGCGCCTCCTAATGACGATTGAGGACTCAAATTGCGTCGAGATTCAATATATAGACCTCCAGTCGACTTGTATCCAAGAGGATATTGCAGTCTCGGGCACCTCATAGTCGTTCTCTTGTAAGTCTAGATTTTCGAATCCGACGGAAAAATGATTGTTCATTGTAACGTTCAGGGCCTCCTAATGACGATGGAACTCTCAAATTGCGTCGAGATTTAGTACATCGGCCTCCAGCCGACTTGTCTCCAAGGGGATATCGCTGCCTCGGGCACCACATGGTCCGTCTCCGGTGAGTCTAGATTTTCGGATCCGACGCAATATTGATAGTGAATTGTAACGTTTAGGGCCTCCTAATGACGATGGAACACTCAAATTGCGTCGAGATTCAATACATCGGCCTCCAGCCGACTTGTCTCCAAGGGTCTGTTGCTGCCCCAGGCACCTCATGGTCGTTCTCCTGTGAGTCTAGATTTTCGAATCCGACGCAAAAATGATAGTTAATTGTAACGTTCAGGGCCTTGTAATGACGATGGTACACTCAAATTGCGTCGAGATACAATACATCGGCCTGCAGCCGACTTGTCTCCAAGGGTCTATTACTGCCTCGGGCAACACATGGTCCTTCTCCTGCGAGTCTAGATTTACGAATCCGACGCAAAAAAGGTAGTGAATTGTAACGTTTAGGGCCTGCTAATGACGATGGAACACTCAAATTGCGTTGAGATTCAATACATCTTCCTCCAGCCGACTTGTCACCAAGGGTCTGTTGCTGCCTCGGGCACCTTATGGTCGTTCTCCTGTGAGTCTAGATTTTCGAATCCGACGCAAAAATGATAGTTAATTGTAACGTTCAGGGCCTCCTAATGACGATGGAACTCTCAAATTGCGTCGAGATTCAATACATCGGCCTCCAGCCGACTTGTCTCCAAGGGGATATCGCTGCCTCGGGCTCCTTATGGTCGTTCTCTTGTAAGTCTAGATTTTCGATTCCGACGCAAAAATGATAGTTAATTATAACGTTCAGGGCCTCCTAATGCCGAAGGAACACTCAAATTGTGTCGAGATTCAATACATCGGGCTCCAGCCGTTTTGTCTCCAAGGGTCTGTTGCTGCCTCGGGCACCTTATGGTCGTTCTCTTGTAAGTCTAGATTATCGAATCCGACGCAAAAATGATAGTTAATTGTAACGTTTAGGGCCTCCTAATGACGATGGAACACTCAAATTGCGTCGAGATTCATTACATCGACCTCCAGTCGACTTGTATCCAAGAGGATATTGCAGTCTCGGGCACCTAATGGTCGTTCTCTTGTAAGTCTTGTTTTTCGAATCCGACGCAAAAATGATAGTTAATTGTAACGTTCAGGGCCTTGTAATGACGATGGTACACTCAAATTGCGTCGAGATACATGACATCGGCCTGCAGCCGACTTGTCTCCAAGGGTCTATTGCTGCCTCGGGCAACACATGGTCCTTCTCCTGCGAGTCTAGATTTACGAATCCGACGCAAAAATGATAGTGAATTGTAACGTTTAGGGCCTCCTAATGACGATGGAACACTCAAATTGCGTTGGGATTCAATACATCGTCCTCCAGCCGACTTGTCTCCAAGGGTCTGTTGCTGCCTCGGGCACCTTATGGTCGTTCTCCTGTGAGTCTAGATTTTCGAATCCGACGCAAAAATGATAGTTAATTGTAACGTTCAGGGCCTCCTAATGACGATGGAACTCTCAAAATGCGTCGAGATTCAATACATCGGCCTCCAGCCGACTTGTCTCCAAGGGGATATCGCTGCCTCGGGCACCTTATGGTCGCTCTCTTGTAAGTCTAGATTTTCGATTCCAACGCAAAAATGATAGTTAATTGTAACGTTCAGGGACTCCTAATGACGATGGAACTCTCAAATTGCGTCGAGATTCAATACATCGTCCTCGAGCCGACTTGTCTCCAAGGGTCTATTGCTGCCTCGGGCACCACATGGTCCTTCTCCTGTGAGTCTAGATTTTCGAATCCGACGCAAAAATGATAGTGAATTGTAACGTTTAGGGCCTCCTAATGACGATGGAACACTCAAATTGCGTCGAGATTCAATACATCCGCCTCCAGCCGACTTGTCTCCAAGGGTCTGTTGCTGCCTCGGGCACCTTATGGTCGTTCTCCTGTGAGTGTAGATTTTCGAATCCGACGCAAAAATGATAGTTAATTGTAACGTTCAGGGTCTCCTATTGGCGATGGAATACTCAAATTGCGTCGAGATTCAATACATCGGGCTCCAGCCGACTTGTCTCCAAGGGTCTGTTGCTGCCTCGGGCACCTTATGGTCGTTCTCTTGTAAGTCTAGATTATCGTATCCGACGCAAAAATGATAGTTAATTGTAACGTTTAGGGCCTCCTAATGACGATGGAACACTCAAATTGCGTCGAGATTCAATACATCGGGCTCCAGCCGACTTGTCTCCAAGGGTCTAATGCTGCCTCGGGCGCCTTATGGTCGTTCTCTTGTAAGTCTAGATTTTCGAATCCGACGCAAAAATGATAGTTAATTGTAACGTTCAGGGCCTCCTAATGCCGATGGAACTCTCAAATTGCGTCGAGATTCGATACATCGTCCTCGAGCCGACTTGTCTCCAAGGGTCTATTGCTGCCTCGGGCACCACATGGTCCTTCTCCTGTGAGTCTAGATTTTCGAATCCGACGCAAAAATGATAGTGAATTGTAACGTTTAGGGCCTCCTAATGACGATGGAACACTCAAATTGCGTCGAGATTCAGTACATCCGCCTCCAGCCGACTTGTCTCCAAGGGTCTGTTGCTGCCTCGGGCACCTTATGGTCGTTCTCCTGTGAGTCTAGATTTTCGAATCCGACGCAAAAATGATAGTTAATTGTAACGTTCAGGGAGTCCTAATGACGATGGAACACTCAAATTGCGTAGAGAATCAATACATCGGCCTCCAGCCGACTTGTCTCCAAGGGTCTTTTGCTTCCTCCGGCTCCTTATGGTCGTTCTCCTGTGAGTCTATATTTTCGAATCCGACGCAAAAATGATAGTGAATTGTAACGTTTAGGGCCTCCTAATGACGATGGAACACTCACATTGCGTCGAGATTCAATACATCGGCCTCCAGCCGACTTGTCTCCAAGGGTCTGTTGCTGCCTCGGCGCCTTATGGTCGTTCTCCTGTGAGTTTAGATTATCGAATCCGACGCAAAAATGATAGTGAATTGTAACGTTAAGCGCCTCCTAATGACGATAGAGGACTCAAATTGCGTCCAGATTCAATATATAGACCTCCAGTCGACTTGTATCCAAGAGGATATTGCAGTCTCGGGCACCTCATAGTCGTTCTCTTGTAAGTCTAGATTTTCGAATCCGACGCAATAATGATAGTGAATTGTAACGTTTAGGGCCTCCTAATGACGATGGAACACTCAAATTGCGTCGAGATTCAATACATCGGCCTCCAGCCGACTTGTCTCCAAGGATCTGTTGCTGCCCCAGGCACCTCATGGTCGTTCTCCTGTGAGTCTAGATTTTCGAATCCGACGCAAAAATGATAGTTAATTGTAACGTTCAGGGCCTTGTAATGACGATGGTACACTCAAATTGCGTCGAGATACAATACATCGGCCTGCAGCCGACTTGTCTCCAAGGGTCTATTGCTGCCTCGGGCAACACATGGTCCTTCTCCTGCGAGTCTAGATTTACGAATCCGACGCAAAAAAGATAGTGAATTGTAACGTTTAGGGCCTCCTAATGACGATGGAACACTCAAATTGCGTTGAGATTCAATACATCTTCCTCCAGCCGACTTGTCACCAAGGGTCTGTTGCTGCCTCGGGCACCTTATGGTCGTTCTCCTGTGAGTCTAGATTTTCGAATCCGACGCAAAAATGATAGTTAATTGTAACGTTCAGGGCCTCCTAATGACGATGGAACTCTCAAATTGCGTCGAGATTCAATACATCGGCCTCCAGCCGACTTGTCTCCAAGGGGATATCGCTGCCTCGGGCTCCTTATGGTCGTTCTCTTGTAAGTCTAGATTTTCGATTCCGACGCAAAAATGATAGTTAATTATAACGTTCAGGGCCTCCTAATGCCGATGGAACACTCAAATTGTGTCGAGATTCAATACATCGGGCTCCAGCCGACTTGTCTCCAAGGGTCTGTTGCTGCCTCGGGCACCTTATGGTCGTTCTCTTGTAAGTCTAGATTATCGAATCCGACGCAAAAATGATAGTTAATTGTAACGTTTAGGGCCTCCTAATGACGATGGAACACTCAAATTGCGTCGAGATTCAATACATCGGGCTCCAGCCGACTTGTCTCCAAGGGTCTATTGCTGCCTCGGGCACCACATGGTCCTTCTCCTGTGAGTCTAGATTTTCGAATCCGACGCAAAAATGATAGTGAATTGTAACGTTTAGGGCCTCCTAATGACGATGGAACACTCAAATTGCGTCGAGATTCATTACATCGACCTCCAGTCGACTTGTATCCAAGAGGATATTGCAGTCTCGGGCACCTAATGGTCGTTCTCTTGTAAGTCTTGTTTTTCGAATCCGACGCAAAAATGATAGTTAATTGTAACGTTTAGGGCCTCCTAATGACGATGGAACACTCAAATTGCGTCGAGATTCAATACATCGGCCTCCAGCGGACTTGTCTCCAAGGGTCTGTTGCTGCCTCAGGCACCTCATGGTCGTTCTCCTGTGAGTCTAGATTTTCGAATCCGACGCAAAAATGATAGTTAATTGTAACGTTCAGGGCCTTGTAATGACGATGGTACACTCAAATTGCGTCGAGATACAATACATCGGCCTGCAGCCGACTTGTCTCCAAGGGTCTATTGCTGCCTCGGGCAACACATGGTCCTTCTCCTGCGAGTCTAGATTTACGAATCCGACGCAAAAATGATAGTGAATTGTAACGTTTAGGGCCTCCTAATGACGATGGAACACTCAAATTGCGTTGAGATTCAATACATCGTCCTCCAGCCGACTTGTCTCCAAGGGTCTGTTGCTGCCTCGGGCACCTTATGGTCGTTCTCCTGTGAGTCTAGATTTTCGAATCCGACGCAAAAATGATAGTTAATTGTAACGTTAAGGGCCTCCTAATGACGATGGAACTCTCAAAATGCGTCGAGATTCAATACATCGGCCTCCAGCCGACTTGTCTCCAAGGGGATATCGCTGCCTCGGGCACCTTATGGTCGTTCTCTTGTAAGTCTAGATTTTCGATTCCAACGCAAAAATGATAGTTAATTGTAACGTTCAGGGCCTCCTAATGACGATGGAACTCTCAAATTGCGTCGAGATTCAATACATCGTCCTCGAGCCGACTTGTCTCCAAGGGTCTATTGCTGCCTCGGGCACCACATGGTCCTTCTCCTGTGAGTCTAGATTTTCGAATCCGACGCAAAAATGATAGTGAATTGTAACGTTTAGGGCCTCCTAATGACGATGGAACACTCAAATTGCGTCGAGATTCAATACATCCGCCTCCAGCCGACTTGTCTCCAAGGGTCTATTGCTGCCTCGGGCACCACATGGTCCTTCTCCTGTGAGTCTAGATTTTCGAATCCGACGCAAAAATGATAGTGAATTGTAACGTTTAGGGCCTCCTAATGACGATGGAACACTCAAATTGCGTCGAGATTCAATACATCGGCCTCCAGCCGACTTGTCTCCAAGGGTCTATTGCTGCCTCCGGCTCCTTGTGGTCGTTCTACTGTGAGTCTAGATTTTCGAATCCGACGCAAAAATGATAGTGAATTGTAAAGTTTAGGGCCTCCTAATGACGATGGAACACTCAAATTGCGTCGAGAATCAATGCATCGGCCTCCAGCCGAATTGACTCCAAGGGTCTGTTGCTGCCTCGGCACCTTATGGTCGTTCTCCTGTGAGTTTAGATTATCGAATCCGACGCAAAAATGATAGTGAATTGTAACGTTCAGCGCATCCTAATGACGATAGAAGACTCAAATTGCGTCGAGATTCAATACATCGACCTCCAGTCGACTTGTATCCAAGAGGATATTGCAGTCTCGGGCACCTTATGGTCGTTCTCTTGTAAGTCTAGTTTTTCGAATCCGACGCAAAAATGATAGTTAATTGTAACGCTCAGGGCCTCCTAATGACGATGGAACTCTCAAATTGCGTCGAGATTCAATACATCGGCCTCCAGCCGACTTGTCTCCAAGGTTCTGTTGCTGCATCGGGCACCTTATGGTCGTTCTCTTGTTAGTCTAGATTATCGATTCCGACGCAAAAATGACAGTTAATTGTAACGTTAGGGCCTCCTAATGACGATGGAACTCTCAAATTGCGTCGAGATTCAATACATCGGCCTCCAGCCGACTTGTCTCCAAGGGGATATCGCTGCCTCGGGCACCACATGGTCGTTCTCTTGTAAGTCTAGATT
This sequence comes from Schistocerca americana, assembly GCF_021461395.2. Taxonomy (NCBI): domain Eukaryota; kingdom Metazoa; phylum Arthropoda; class Insecta; order Orthoptera; family Acrididae; genus Schistocerca; species Schistocerca americana. The sequence goes on from NW_025726122.1 coordinate 50,090, forward strand.
TTCGAATCCGACGCAAAAATGATAGTTAATTGTAACGTTCAGGGCCTCCTAATGCCGATGGAACACTCAAATTGCGTGGAGATTCAATACATCGGCCTCCAGCCGACTTGTCTCCAAGGGTCTATTGCTGCCTCGGGCAACACATGGTCCTTCTCCTGCGAGTCTAGATTTACGAATCCGACGCAAAAATGATAGTGAATTGTAACGTTTAGGGCCTCCTAATGACGATGGAACACTCAAATTGCGTTGAGATTCAATACATCGTCCTCCAGCCGACTTGTCTCCAAGGGTCTGTTGCTGCCTCGGGCACCATATGGTCGTTCTCCTGTGAGTCTAGATTTTCGAATCCGACGCAAAAATGATAGTTAATTGTAACGTTCAGGGCCTCCTAATGACGATGGAACTCTCAAATTGCGTCGAGATTCAATACATCGGCCTCCAGCCGACTTGTCTCCAAGGGGATATCGCTGACTCGGGCACCTTATGGTCGTTCTCTTGTAAGTCTAGATTTTCGATTCCGATGCAAAAATGATAGTTAATTATAACGTTCAGGCCCTCCTAATGCCGATGGAACACTCAAATTGCGTCGAGATTCAATACATCGGGCTCCAGCCGACTTGTCTCCAAGGGTCTGTTGCTGCCTCGGGCACCTTATGGTCGTTCTCTTGTAAGTCTAGATTATCGAATCCGACGCAAAAATGATAGTTAATTGAAACGTTTAGGGCCTCCTAATGACGATGGAACACTCGCGAGATTCAATACATCGGGCTCCAGCCGACTTGTCTCCAAGGGTCTAATGCTGCCTCGGGCGCCTTATGGTCGTTCTCTTGTAAGTCTAGATTTTCGAATCCGACGCAAAAATGATAGTTAATTGTAACGTTCAGGGCCTCCTAATGCCGATGGAACTCTCAAATTGCGTCGAGATTCGATACATCGTCCTCGAGCCGACTTGTCTCCAAGGGTCTATTGCTGCCTCGGGCACCACATGGTCCTTCTCCTGTGAGTCTAGATTTTCGAATCCGACGCAAAAATGATAGTGAATTGTAACGTTAAGGGCCTCCTAATGACGATGGAACACTCAAATTGCGTCGAGATTCAATACATCCGCCTCCAGCCGACTTGTCTCCAAGGGTCTGTTGCTGCCTCGGGCACCTTATGGTCGTTCTCCTGTGAGTCTAGATTTTCGAATCCGACGCAAAAATGATAGTTAATTGTAACGTTCAGGGCCTCCTATTGGCGATGGAACACTCAAATTGCGTCGAGATTCATTACATCGGCCTCCAGCCGACTTGTCTCCAAGGGTCTATTGCTGCCTCCGGCTCCTTATGGTCGTTCTCCTGTGAGTCTAGATTTTCGAATCCGACGCAAAAATGATAGTGAATTGTAACGTTTAGGGCCTCCTAATGACGATGGAACACTCAAATTGCGTCGAGATTCAATGCATCGGCCTCCAGCCGAATTGTCTCCAAGGGGTATATTGCTGTCTCGGGCACCGTGTGAACTTCTCCTGTGAGTAGATTTTCGAATCCGACGCTAAAATGATAGTTCATTTTAAGGTTTAGGTTCTCCTAATCACGATGGAACACTCAAATTGCGTCGAGATTCAGTACATCAGCCTCCAGCCGACTTGTATCCAAGGGGATATTGCAGTCTCGTGCACTATATGATTCTTCTCCTGTGAGTAGATTTTCGAATCCGACGCTAAAATGATAGTTAACTGTAACGTTCAGGGCCTCCTAATGACGATGGAACACTCAAATTGCGTCGAGATTCAATACATCGACCTCCAGTCGACTTGTATCCAAGAGGATATTGCAGTCTCGGGCACCTTATGGTCGTTCTCTTGTAAGTCTAGTTTTTCGAATCCGACGCAAAAATGATATTTAATTGTATTGCTCAGGGCCTCCTAATGACGATGGAACTCTCAAATTGCGTCGAGATTCAATACATCGGCCTCCAGCCGACTTGTCTCCAAGGGGATATCGCTGCCTCGGGCACCACATGGTCGTTCTCTTGTAAGTCTAGATTTTCGAATCCGACGCAAAAATGATAGTTAATTGTAACGTTCAGGGCCTCCTAATGCCGATGGAACACTCAAATTGCGTCGAGATTCAATACATCGGCCTCCAGCTGACTTGTCTCCAAGGGTCTGTTGCTGCCTCGGGCACCTTATGGTCGTTCTCTTGCAAGTCTAGATTATCGAATCCGACGCAAAAATCATAGTTAATTGTAACGTTTAGGGCCTCTTAATGACGACGGAACACTCAAATTGCGTCGAGATTCAATACATCGGCCTCCAGCCGACTTGTCTCCAAGGGGATATCGCTGCCTCGGGCACCACATGGTCGTTCTCTTGTAAGTCTAGATTTTCGAATCCGACGCGAAAATGATAGTTAATTGTAACGTTCAGGGCCTCCTAATGCCGATGGAACACTCAAATTGCGTGGAGATTCAATACATCGGCCTCCAGCCGACTTGTCTCCAAGGGTCTATTGCTGCCTCGGGCAACACATGGTCCTTCTCCTGCGAGTCTAGATTTACGAATCCGACGCAAAAATGATAGTGAATTGTAACGTTTAGGGCCTCCTAATGACGATGGAACACTCAAATTGCGTTGAGATTCAATAAATCGTCCTCCAGCCGACTTGTCTCCAAGGGTCTGTTGCTGCCTCGGGCACCTTATGGTCGTTCTCCTCTGAGTCTAGATTTTCGAATCCGACGCAAAAATGATAGTTAATTGTAACGTTCAGGGCCTCCTAATGACGATGGAACTCTCAAATTGCGTCGAGATTCAATACATCGGCCTCCAGCCGACTTGTCTCCAAGGGGATATCGCTGCCTCGGGCACCTTATGGTCGTTCTCTTGTAAGTCTAGATTTTCGATTCCGATGCAAAAATGATAGTTAATTATAACGTTCAGGCCCTCCTAATGCCGATGGAACACTCAAATTGCGTCGAGATTCAATACATCGGGCTCCAGCCGACTTGTCTCCAAGGGTCTGTTGCTGCCTCGGGCACCTTATGGTCGTTCTCTTGTAAGTCTAGATTATCGAATCCGACGCAAAAATGATAGTTAATTGAAACGTTTAGGGCCTCCTAATGACGATGGAACACTCGCGAGATTCAATACATCGGGCTCCAGCCGACTTGTCTCCAAGGGTCTAATGCTGCCTTGGGCGCCTTATGGTCGTTCTCTTGTAAGTCTAGATTTTCGAATCCGAGGCAAAAATGATAGTTAATTGTAACGTTCAGGGCCTCCTAATGCCGATGGAACTCTCAAATTGCGTCGAGATTCGATACATCGTCCTCGAGCCGACTTGTCTCCAAGGGTCTATTGCTGCCTCGGGCACCACATGGTCCTTCTCCTGTGAGTCTAGATTTTCGAATCCGACGCAAAAATGATAGTGAATTGTAACGTTAAGGGCCTCCTAATGACGATGGAACACTCAAATTGCGTCGAGATTCAATACATCCGCCTCCAGCCGACTTGTCTCCAAGGGTCTGTTGCTGCCTCGGGCACCTTATGGTCGTTCTCCTGTGAGTCTAGATTTTCGAATCCGACGCAAAAATGATAGTTAATTGTAACGTTCAGGGCCTCCTATTGGCGATGGAACACTCAAATTGCGTCGAGATTCATTACATCGGCCTCCAGCCGACTTGTCTCCAAGGGTCTATTGCTGCCTCCGGCTCCTTATGGTCGTTCTCCTGTGAGTCTAGATTTTCGAATCCGACGCAAAAATGATAGTGAATTGTAACGTTTAGGGCCTCCTAATGACGATGGAACACTCAAATTGCGTCGAGATTCAATGCATCGGCCTCCAGCCGGATTGTCTCCAAGGGGTATATTGCTGTCTCGAGCACCGTATGAACTTCTCCTGTGAGTAGATTTTCGAATCCGACGCTAAAATGATAGTTAATTTTAAGGTTTAAGTTCTCCTAATCACGATGGAACACTCAAATTGCGTCGAGATTCAGTACATCAGCCTCCAGCCGACTTGTATCCAAGGGGATATTGCAGTCTCGTGCACTATATGATTCTTCTCCTGTGAGTAGATTTTCGAATCCGACGCTAAAATGATAGTTAACTGTAACGTTCAGGGCCTCCTAATGACGATGGAACACTCAAATTGCGTCGGGATTCAATACATCGACCTCCAGTCGACTTGTATCCAAGAGGATATTGCAGTCTCGGGCACCTTATGGTCGTTCTCTTGTAAGTCTAGATTTTCGAATCCGACGCAAAAATGATAGTTAATTGTAACGTTCAGGGCCTCCTAATGCCGATGGAACACTCAAATTGCGTCGAGATTCAATACATCGGCCTCCAGCCGACTTGTCTCCAAGGGTCTGTTGCTGCCTCGGGCACCTTATGGTCGTTCTCTTGTAAGTCTAGATTATCGAATCCGACGCAAAAATCATAGTTAATTGTAACGTTTAGGGCCTCTTAATGACGATGGAACACTCAAATTGCGTCGAGATTCGATACATCGGCCTCCAGCCGACTTGTCTCCAAGGGTCTGTTGCTGCCTCGGGCACTTTATGGTCGTTCTCCTGTGAGTCTAGATTTTCGAATCCGACGCAAAAATGATAGTTAATTGTAACGTTCAGATCCTCCTATTGGCGATGGAACCCTGCAATTGCGTCGAGATTCAATACATCGGCCTCCAGCCGACTTGTCTCCAAGGGTCTGTTGCTGCCTCGGGCACCTTATGGTCGTTCTCTTGTAAGTCTAGATTATCGAATCCGACGCAAAAATCATAATTAATTGTAACGTTCAGGGCCTCCTAATGACGATGGAACACTCAAATTGCGTCGAGATTCAATACATCGGCCTCCAGCCGACTTGTCTCCAAGGGTCTGTTGCTGCCTCGGGCTCCTTATGGTCGTTCACCTGTGAGTTTAGATTATCGAATCTGACGCAAAAGTGATAGTTAATTGTAACGTTTAGGGCCTCCTAATGACGATGGGAGACTCAAATTGCGTCGAGATTCAATACATCGTCCTCCAGCCGACTTGTCTCCAAGTGTCTATTGTTGCCTCGGGCACCTTATGGTCGTTCTCCTGTGAGTCTAGATTTTCGAATCCGACGCTAAAATGATAGTTAACTGTAACGTTCAGGGCCTCCTAATGACGATGGAACTCTCAAATTGCGTCGAGATTCAATACATCGGCCTCCAGCCGACTTGCATCCAAGGGGATATCGCTGCCTCGGGCACCACATGGTCCGTCTCCGGTGAGTCTAGATTTTCGAATCCGACGCAAAAATGATAGTTAATTGTAACGTTCAGGGCTTCCTAATGAGGATGGAACACTCAAATTGCGTCGAGATTCAATACATCGTCCTCCAGCCGACTTGTCTCCAAGGGTCTATTGCTGCCTCGGGCACCTTATGGTCCTTCTTCTCTGAGTCTAGATTTTCGAATCCGACTCAAAAATGATTGTTAATTGTAACGTTCAGGGCCTTCTAATGACGATGGAACTCTCAAATTGCGTCGAGATTCAATACATCGGCCTCCAGCCGACTTGTCTCCAAGGGGATATCGCTGCCTCGGGCACCACATGGTCCGTCTCCGGTGAGTCTAGATTTTCGAATCCGACGCAAAAATGATAGTTAATTGTAACGTTCAGGGCCTCCTAATGCCGATGGAACACTCAAATTGCGTCGAGATTCAATACATCGGCCTCCAGCCGACTTGTCTCCGAGGGACTGTTGCTGCCACGGGCACCTTATGGTCGTTCTCTTGTAAGTCTAGATTATCGAATCCGACGCAAAAATGATAGTTAATTGTAACGTTTAGGGCCTCCTAATGACGGTGGAACACTCAAATTGCGTCGAGATTCAATACATCGTCCTCCAGCCGTCTTGTCTCCAAGGGTCTATTGCTGCCTCGGGCACCTTATGGTCGTTCTCCTGTGAGTCTAGATTTTCGAATCCGACGCTAAAATGATAGTTAACTGTAACGTTCAGGGTCTCCTAATGACGATGGAACTCTCAAATTGCGTCGAGAATCAATACAGCGGCCTCCAGCCGACTTGTCTCCAAGGGGATATCGCTGCCTCCGGCACCACATGGTCCGTCTCCGGTGAGTCTAGATTTTCGAATCCGACGCAAAAATGATAGTTAATTGTAACGTTCAGGGCCTCCTAATGCCGATGGAACACTCAAATTGCGTCGAGATTCAATACATCGGCCTCCAGCCGACTTGTCTCCAGGGACTGTTGCTGCCTCGGGCACCTTATGGTCGTTCCCTTGTAAGTCTAGATTATCGAATCCGACGCAAAAATGATAGTTAATTGTAACGTTCAGGGCCTCCTATTGGCGATAGAACACTCAAATTGCGTCGAGATTCAATACATCGGCCTCCAGCCGACTTGTCTCCAAGGGTCCGTTGCTGCCTCGGGCACCTTATGGTCGTTCTCTTGTAAGTGTAGATTATCGAATCCGACGCAAAAATCATAGTTAATTGTAACGTTTAGGGCCTCCTAATGACGATGGGACACTCAAATTGCGCCGAGATTCAATACATCGTCCTCCAGCCGACTTGTCTCCAAGGGTCTATTGCTGCCTCGGGCACCTTATGGTCGTTCTCCTCTGAGTCTAGATTTTCGAATCCGACTCAAAAATGATTGTTAATTGTAACGTTCAGGGCCTTCTAATGACGATGGAACTCTCAAATTGCGTCGAGATTCAATACATCGGCCTCCAGCCGACTTGTCTCCAAGGGGATATCGCTGCCTCGGGCAACACATGGTCCGTCTCCGGTGAGTCTAGATTTTCGAATCCGACGCAAAAATGATAATTGTAACGTTCAGGGCCTCCTAATGCCGATGGAACACTCAAATTGCGTCGAGATTCAACACATCGGCCTCCAGCCGACTTGTCTCCGAGGGACTGTTGCTGCCACGGGCACCTTATGGTCGTTCTCTTGTAAGTCTAGATTATCGAATCCGACGCAAAAATGATAGTTAATTGTAACGTTTAGGGCCTCCTAATGACGGCGGAACACTCAAATTGCGTCGAGATTCAATACATCGTCCTCCAGCCGACTTGTCTCCAAGGGTCTATTGCTGCCTCGGGCACTTTGTGGTCGTTCTCCTCTGAGTCTAGATTTTCGAGTCCGACGCAAAAATGATTGTTAATTCTAACGTTCAGGGCCTTCTAATGACGATGGAACTCTCAAATTGCGTCGAGATTCAATACATCGGCCTCCAGCCGACTTGTCTCCAAGGGGATATCGCTGCCTCGGGCACCACATCGTCCGTCTCCGGTGAGTCTAGATTTTCGAATCCGACGCAAAAATGATAATTGTAACGTTCAGGGCCTCCTAATGCCGATGGAACACTGAAATTGCGTCGAGATTCAATACATCGGCCTCCAGCCGACTTGTCTCCAAGGGACTGTTGCTGCCTCGGGCACCTTATGGTCGTTCTCTTGTAAGTCTAGATTATCGAATCCGACGCCAAAATGATAGTTAATTGTGACGTTTAGGGCCTCGTAATGACGATTGAACACTCGAATTGCGTCGAGATTCATTACATCGGCCTCCAGCCGACTTGTCTCCAAGGGTCTGTTGCTGCCTCGGCACCTAATGGTCGTTCTCCTGTGAGTTTAGATTATCGAATCCGACGCAAAAATGATAGTGAATTGTAACGTTCAGCGACTCTTAATGACGATAGAAGACTCAAATTGCGTCGAGATTCAATACATCGACCTCCAGTCGACTTGTATCCAAGAGGATATTGCAGTCTCGGGCACCTTATGGTCGTTCTCTTGTAAGTCTAGATTTTGGAATCCGACGCAAAAATGATAGTTAATTGTAACGTTCAGGGACTCCTAAAGACGATGGAACACTCAAATTGCGTCGTGAGTCAATACATCGACCTCCAGTCGACTTGTATCCAAGGGGATATTGCAGTCTCGTGCACCACATGATCCTTCTTCTGTTAGAAGAATACCGAATCCGACGCTAAAATGATAGTTAACTGTAACGTTCAGGGCCTCCTAATGCCGATTGAACACTCAAATTGCGTCGAGATTCAATACATCGGCCTCCAGCCGACTTGTCTCCAAGGGTCTACTGCTGCCTCGGGCATCTTATGGTCGTTCTCCTGTGAATCTAGATTTTCGAATCCGACGCAAAAATGATAGTTAATTGTAACGTTCAGGGCCTCCGATTGGCGATGGAACGCTCAAATTGCGTTGGGAGTCAATACATCGACCTACAGTCGACTTGTATTCAAGGGGATATGGCAGTCTCGTGCACCATATGATCCTTCTCCTGTTAGTAGATTTTCGAAACCGACGATAAAATGGTAGTTAACTGTAACGTTCAGGGCCTCGTAATGTCGATGGAACACTCAAATTGCGTCGAGATTCAATACATCGGCCTCCAGCCGACTTGTCTCTAAGGGTCTATTGCTGCTTCGGGCACCTTATGGTCGTTCTCCTGTGAGTCTAGATTTTCGAATCCGACGCAAAAATGATAGTTAATTGTAACGTTCAGGGCCTTGTAATGACGATGGAACACTCAACTTGCGTCGAGATTCAGTACATCGGCCTCCAGCCGACTTGTATCCAAGGGGATATTGCTGTCTCGTGCACTATATGATTCTTCTCTTGTGAGTTGATTATCGAATCCGACGCAAAAATGATAGTTAATTGTAAGGTTTAGGTTTTCCTAATCACGATGGAACACTCAAATTGCGTCGAGATTCAATACATCGTCCTCCAGCCGACTTGTCTCCAGGGGTCTATTGCTGCCTCGGGCACCTTATGGTCGTTCTCCTGTGAGTCTAGATTTTCGAATCCGACGCTAAAATGATAGTTAATTGTAACGTTGAGGCCTCCTAATGGCGATGGAACACTCAAATTGCGTCGAGATTCAATACATCGGCCTCCAGCCGACTTGTCTCCAAGGGTCTGTTGCTGCCTCGGGCACCTAATGGTCGTTCTCCTGTGAGTTTTCAATTCGAATCCGACGCGAAAACTGATAGGTAATTGTAAGGGTTCAGGGCCTCCTAATGACCGATGGGACACTCAAATTGCGTCGAGATTCAATACATCGGCCTCCAGCGGACTTGTCTCCAAGGGGATATGCTGTCTCTGGAACCATATGATCCTTCTCCTGTGAGTCTAGATTTTCGAATCCGACGCAAAAAATGATAGTGATTAGTAACGTTCCGCGCCCTCCTGATGACGATGGAACTCTCAAATTGCGTCGATATTCAATACATCGTCCTCCAGCTGATTTGTCTCCAAGGGTCTGTTGCTGCCTCGGGCCCCTTATGGTCGTTCTCCTGTGAGTTTAGATTTTCGAATCGACGCGAAACTGATAGTTAATTGTAAGGTTCAGGGCCTCCTAATGACCATGGAACACTCAAATTGCGTCGAGATTCAATACATCGGGCCTCCAGCCGAATTGTCTCCAAGGGTCTAATGCTGCCTCGGGCACCTTATGGTCGTTTCTCTTGTAAGTCTAGATTTTTCGAATCCGACGAAAAAATGATAGTTAATTGTAACGTTGAGGGCCTCCTAATGCCGATGGAACTCTCAAATTACGTCGACATTCAATACATCGTCCTCCAGCCGACTTGTTCTCCAGGGTCTATTGCTGCCTCGAGCACCGTATGAACTTCTCCTGTGAGTAGATTTTCGAATCCGACGCAAAAATGATAGTTAATTGTAACGTTCAGGCCCTCATATTGGCGATGGAACACTCAAATTGCGTCGAGAGTCATACATCGACCTACAGTCGACTTGTATTCAAGGGGATATGGCAGTCTCGTGCACCTTATGATCCTTCTCCTGTAAGTAGATTTTCGAATCTGACGTTAAAATGACAGTTAACCGTAACGTTCAGGGGCCTCCTAATACCGATGGAACACTCAAATTGCGTCCCGTGTATCAATACATCGGCCTCCAGCCGACTTGTCTCCAAGAGGATATTGCTGCCTCGGGCACCTTATGGTCGTTCTCCTGTGAGTCTAGATTTTCGAATCCGACGCAAGAATGATAGTTAATTGTAACGTTCAGGGCCTTGTAATGACGATGGAACACTCAAATTGCGTCGAGATTCAATACATCGGCCTCCAGCCGACTTGTCTCCAAGGGTCTGTTGCTGCCTCGAGCACCGTATGAGCTTCTCCTGTGAGTAGATTTTTGAATCCGACGCAAAAATGATAGTTAATTGTAACGTTAGGGCCTCCTAATGACGATAGAAGATTCAAATTGCGTCGAGATTCAATACATCGACCTCCAGCCGACTTGTATCCAAGAGGATACTGCAGTCTCGTGCACCATATGAACCTTCTCCTGTTAGTAGATATTAGAATCCGACGCTAAAATGATAGTTAACTGAAACGTTCAGGGCCGATGGAACACTCAAATTGCGTCGAGATTCAATACATCGACCTCAGCCGACTTGTATCCAAGGGGATATTGCAGTCTCGTGCACCATATGATCCTTCTCCTGTAGTAGATTTTCGAATCCGACGCTAAAATGATAGTTAACTGTAAACGTTCAGGGCCTCCTAATGCCGATGGAAGACTCAAATTGCGTCGAGATTCAATACATCGGGTCGCCAGCCGACTTGTCTCCAAGGGTCTATTGCTGCCTCCGGCTCCTTATGGTCGTTCTCTTGTAAGTATAGATCTTCGAATCCGACGCGAAAATGATAGTTAATTCTAACGTTAAGGGCCTCCTAATGACGATGGAACTCTCAAATTGCGTCTACATTCAATACATCGTCCTCCAGCCGACTTGTCTCCAAGGGTCTATTGCTGCCTCGGGCACCTTATGGTCGTTCTCTTGTAAAGTCTAGATTTCGAATCCGACGCAAAAATGATAGTTAATTGTAACGTTCAGGGCTCCTAATGCCCGATGGAACACTCAAATTGCGTCGAGATTCAATACATCGGCCTCCAGCCGACTTGTCTCCAAGGGTCTGATGCTGCCTCGGGCACCTTATGGTCGTTCTCCTTGTAAGTCTAGATTATCGAATCCGACGCAAAAATGATAGTTAATTGTAACGTTTAGGGCCTCCTAATGACGATGGAACTCTCAGATTGCGTCGAGATTCAATACATCGGCCTCCAGCCGACTTGTCTCCAAGGGTCTATTGCTGCCTCGGGCACCTTATGGTCGTTCTCCTGTGAGTCCTAGATTTTCGAATCCGACGCAAAAATGTTTGTTAATTGTAACGTTCAGGGCCTCCTAATGACGATGGAACTCTCAAATTGCGTCGAGATTCAATACATCGGCCTCCAGCCGACTTGTCTCCAAGGGGATATCGCTGCCACGGGCACCACATGGTCCGTCTCCGGTGAGGTCTAGATTTTCGAATCCGACGCAAAAATGATAGTTAATTGTAACGTTCAGGGCCTCCTAATGCCGATGGAACACTCAAATTGCGTCGAGATTCAATACATCGGCCTCCAGCCGACTTGTCTCCATGGGTCTGTTGCTGCCTCGGGCACCTTATGGTCGTTTTTCCTGTGAGTCTAGATTTTTCTAATCCGACGCAAAATGAAGTTAATTGTAACGTTCCAGGGCCTCCTATTGGCGATGGAACACTCAAATTGCGTCGAGATTCAATACATCGGCCTCCAGCCGACATGTCTCCAAGGGTCTGTTGCTGCCTCGGGCACCTTATGGTCGTTCTCTTGTAAGTGTAGATTATCGAATCCGACGCAAAAATCATAGTTAATTGTAACGTTCAGGGCCTCCTAATGACGATGGAACACTCAAATTGCGTCGAGATTTCAATACATCGTCCTCCAGTCGGTTTGTCCTCCAAGGGGTATATTGCTGTCTCGAGCACCGTATGAACTTCTCCTGTGAGTAGTTTTCGAATCCGACGGTAAAATGATAGTTAATATGTAAGGTTTAGGTTCTCCTAATCACGATGGAACACTCAAATTGCGTCGAGATATAGTACATCGGCCTCCAGCCGACTTGTATCCAAGGGGATATTGCAGTCTAGTGCACTGTCTGATTCTTCTCCTGTGAGTAGATTTTCGAATCCGACGCTAAAATGATAGTTAACTGTACGTTCAGGGCCTCCTAATGACGATGGAACACTCAAATTGCGTCGAGATTCAATACATCGGCCTCCAGCCCGACTTGTCTCCAAGGGTCTGTTGCTGCCTCGGGCTCCTTATGGTCGTTCACCTGTGAGTTTAGATTATCGAATCCGACGCAAAAGTGATAGTTAATTGTAAAGTTTAGGTCCTCCTAATGACGATGGGACACTCAAATTGCGTCGAGATTCAATACATCGTCCTCCAGGCCGACTTGTCTCCAAGGGTCTATTGCTGCCTCGGGCACCTTATGGTCGTTCTCCTCTGAGTCTAGATTTTCGAGTCCGACGCAAAAATGATTGTTAATTGTAACGTTCAGGGCCTTCTAATGACGATGGAACTCTCAAATTGCGTCGAGATTCAATACATCGGCCTCCAGCCGACTTGTCTCCAAGGGGATATCGCTGCCTCGGGCACCACATGGTCCGTCTCCGGTGAGTCTAGATTTTAGAATCCGACGCAAAAATGATAATTGTAACGTTCAGGGCCTCCTAATGCCGATGGAACACTCAAATTGCGTCGAGATTCAATACATCGGCCTCCAGCCGACTTGTCTCCAAGCGACTGTTGCTACCTCGGGCACCTTATGGTCGTTCTCTTGTAAGTCTAGATTATCGAATCCGACGCAAAAATGATAGTTAATTGTAACGTTTAGGGCCTCATAATGACGATGGAACACTCAAATTGCGTCGAGATTCATTACATCGGCCTCCAGCCGACTTGTCTCCAAGGGTCTGTTGCTGCCTCGGCACCTTATGGTCGTTCTCCTGTGAGTTTAGATTATCGAATCCGACGCAAAAATGATAGTGAATTGTAACGTTCAGCGACTCCTAATGACGATAGAAGACTCAAATTGCGTCGAGATTCAATACATCGACCTCCAGTCGACTTGTATCCAAGAGGATATTGCAGTCTCGGGCACCTTATGGTAGTTCTCTTGTAAGTCTAGATTTTCGAATCCGACGCAAAAATGATAGTTAATTGTAACGTTCAGGGACTCCTAAAGACGATGGAACACTCAAATTGCGTCGTGAGTCAATACATCGACCTCCAGTCGACTTGTATCCAAGGGGATATTGCAGTCTCGTGCACCACATGATTCTTCTTCTGTTAGAAGAATATTGATTCCGACGCTAAAATGATAGTTAACTGTAACGTTCAGGGCCTCCTAATGCCGATTGAACACTCAAATTGCGTCGAGATTCAATACATCGGCCTCCAGCCGACTTGTCTCCGAGGGTCTATTGCTGCCTCGGGCACCTTATGGTCGTTCTCCTGTGAATCTAGATTTTCGAATCCGACGCAAAAATGATAGTTAATTGTAACGTTCAGGGCCTCCGATTGGCGATGGAACGCTCAAATTGCGTCGAGAGTCAATACATCGACCTACAGTCGACTTGTATTCAAGGGGATATGGCAGTCTCGTGCACCATATGATCCTTCTCCTGTTAGTAGATTTTCGAATCCGACGATAAAATGATAGTTAACTGTAACGTTCAGGGCCTCGTAATGTCGATGGAACACTCAAATTGCGTCGAGATTCAATACATCGGCCTCCAGCCGACTTGTCTCCAAGGGTCTGTTGCTGCCTCGAATACCGTATGAGCTTCTCCTGTGAGTAGATTTTTGAATCCGACGCAAAAATGATAGTTAATTGTAACGTTTAGGGCCTCCTAATGACGATAGAAGATTCAAATTGCGTCGAGATTCAATACATCGACCTCCAGCCGACTTGTATCCAAGAGGATACTGCAGTCTCGTGCACCATATGAACCTTCTCCTGTTAGTAGAAATTAGAATCCGACGCTAAAATGATAGTTAACTAAAACGTTCAGGGCCGATGGAACACTCAAGTTGCGTCGAGATTCAATACATCGACCTCCAGCCGACTTGTATCCAAGGGGATATTGCAGTCTCGTGCACCATATGATCCTTCTCCTGTTAGTAGATTTTCGAATCCGACGCTAAAATGATAGTTAACTGTAACGTTCAGGGCCTCCTAATGCCGATGGAAGACTCAAATTGCGTCGAGATTCAATACATCGGTCGCCAGCCGACTTGTCTCCAAGGGTCTATTGCTGCCTCCGGCTCCTTATGGTCGTTCTCTTGTAAGTCTAGATCTTCGAATCCGACGCGAAAATGATAGTTAATTCTAACGTTAAGGGCCTCCTAATGACGATGGAACTCTCAAATTGCGTCTACATTCAATACATCGTCCTCCAGCCGACTTGTCTCCAAGGGTCTATTGCTGCCTCGGGCACCTTATGGTCGTTCTCTTGTAAGTCTAGATTTTCGAATCCGACGCAAAAATGATAGTTAATTGTAACGTTCAGGGCCTCCTAATGCCGATGGAACACTCAATTTGCGTCGAGATTCAATACATCGGCCTCCAGCCGACTTGTCTCCAAGGGGATATCGCTGCCTCGGGCACCACATGGTCCGTCTCCGGTGAGTCTAGATTTTCGAATCCGACGCAAAAATGATAGTTAACTGTAACGTTCAGGGCCTCCTAATGCCGATGGAACACTCAAATTGCGTCGAGATTCAATACATCGGCCTCCAGCCGACTTGTCTCCATGGGTCTGTTGCTGCCTCGGGCACCTTATGGTCGTTCTCCTGTGAGTCTAGATTTTCTAATCCGACGCAAAAATGATAGTTAATTGTAACGTTCAGGGCCTCCTATTGGCGATGGAACACTCAAATTGCGTCGAGATTCAATACATCGGCCTCCAGCCGACTTGTCTCCAAGGGTCTGTTGCTGCCTCGGGCACCTTATGGTCGTTCTCTTGAAAGTGTAGATTATCGAATCCGACGCAAAAATCATAGTTAATTGTAACGTTTAGGGCCTCCTAATGACGATACAACACTCAAATTGCGTCGAGATTCAATACATCGTCCTCCAGTCGGTTTGTCTCCAAGGGGTATATTGCTGTCTCGAGCACCGTATGAACTTCTCCTGTGAGTAGATTTTCGAATCCGACGGTAAAATGATAGTTAATTGTAAGGTTTAGGTTCTCCTAATCACGATGGAACACTCAAATTGCGTCGAGATATAGTACATCGGCCTCCAGCCGACTTGTATCCAAGGGGATATTGCAGTCTAGTGCACTGTATGATTCTTCTCCTGTGAGTAGCGTTTCGAATCCGACGCTAAAATGATAGTTAACTGTAACGTTCAGGGCCTCCTAATGACGATGGAACACTCAACTTGCGTCGAGATTCAATACATCGTCCTCCAGCCGACTTGTCTCCAAGGGTCTATTGCTGCCTCGGGCACCTTATGGTCGCTCTCCTCTGAGTCTAGATTTTCGAGTCCGACGCAAAAATGATTGTTAGTTGTAACGTTCAGGGCCTTCTAATGACGATGGAACTCTCAAATTGCGTCGAGATTCAATACATCGGCCTCCAGCCGACTTGTCTCCAAGGGGATATCGCTGCCTCGGGCACCACATGGTCCGTCTCCGGTGAGTCTAGATTTTAGAATCCGACGCAAAAATGATAATTGTAACGTTCAGGGCCTCCTAATGCCGATGGAACACTCAAATTGCGTCGAGATTCAATACATCGGCCTCCAGCCGACTTGTCTCCAAGGGACTGTTGCTACCTCGGGCACCTTATGGTCGTTCTCTTGTAAGTCTAGATTATCGAATCCGACGCAAAAATGATAGTTAATTGTAACGTTTAGGGCCTCGTAATGACGATGGAACACTCAAATTGCGTCGAGATTCATTACATCGGCCTCCAGCCGACTTGTCTCCAAGGGTCTGTTGCTGCCTCGGCACCTTATGGTCGTTCTCCTGTGAGTTTAGATTATCGAATCCGACGCAAAAATGATAGTGAATTGTAACGTTCAGCGACTCCTAATGACGATAGAAGACTCAAATTGCGTCGAGATTCAATACATCGACCTCCAGTCGACTTGTATCCAAGAGGATATTGCAGTCTCGGGCACCTTATGGTAGTTCTCTTGTAAGTCTAGATTTTCGAATCCGACGCTAAAATGATAGTTAATTGTAACGTTCCGGGGCTCCTAAAGACGATGGAACACTCAAATTGCGTCGTGAGTCAATACATCGACCTCCAGTCGACTTGTATCCAAGGGGATATTGCAGTCTCGTGCACCACATGATTCTTCTTCTGTTAGAAGAATATTGAATCCGACGCTAAAATGATAGTTAACTGTAACGTTCAGGGCCTCCTAATGCCGATTGAACACTCAAATTGCGTCGAGATTCAATACATCGGCCTCCAGCCGACTTGTCTCCGAGGGTCTATTGCTGCCTCGGGCACCTTATGGTCGTTCTCCCGTGAATCTAGATTTTCGAATCCGACGCAAAAATGATAGTTAATTGTAACGTTCAGGGCCTCCGATTGGCGATGGAACGCTCAAATTGCGTCGAGAGTCAATACATCGACCTACAGTCGACTTGTATTCAAGGGGATATGGCAGTCTCGTGCACCATATGATCCTTCTCCTGTTAGTAGATTTTCGAATCCGACGATAAAATGATAGTTAACTGTAACGTTCAGGGCCTCGTAATGTCGATGGAACACTCAAATTGCGTCGAGATTCAATACATCGGCCTCCAGCCGACTTGTCTCTAAGGGTCTATTGCTGCCTCGGTCACCTTATGGTCGTTCTCCTGTGAGTCTAGATTTTCGAATCCGACGCAAAAATGATAGTTAATTGTAACGTTCAGGTCCATCGTCATGATGGAACACTCAAATTGCGTCGAGATTCAGTACATCGGCCTCCAGCCGACTTGTCTCCAAGGGTCTGTTGCTGCCTCGGGCACCTAATGGTCGTTCTCCTGTGAGTTTACATTTTCGAATCCGACGCGAAACTGATAGGTAATTGTAAGGTTCAGGGCCTCCTAATGACGATGGGACACTCGAATTGCGTCGAGATTCAATACATCGGCCTCCAGCGGACTTGTCTCCAAGGGGATATTGCTGTCTCTGGAACCATATGATCCTTCTCCTATGAGTCTAGATTTTCGAATCCGACGCAAAAATGATAGTGAATAGTAACGTTCCGCGCCTTCTGATGACGATGGAACTCTCAAATTGCGTCGAGATTCAATACATCGTCCTCCAGCTGATTTGTCTCCAAGGGTCTGTTGCTGCCTGGGGCACCTTATGGTCGTTCTCCTGTGAGTAGATTTTCGAATCCGACGCAAAAATGATAGTTAATTGTAACGTTCAGGGCCTCCTATTGGCGATGGAACACTCAAATTGCGTCGAGAGTCAATACATCGACCTACATTCGACTTGTATTCAAGGGGATATGGCAGTCTCGTGCACCATATGATCCTTCTCCTGTAAGTAGATTTTCGAATCTGACGCTAAAATGATAGTTAACCGTAACGTTCAGGGCCTCCTAATGCCGATGGAACACTCAAATTGCGTCGTGTATCAATACATCGGCCTCCAGCCGACTTGTCTCCAAGGGTCTATTGCTGCCTCGGGCACCTTATGGTCGTTCTCCTGTGAGTCTGGATTTTCGAATCCGACGCAAAAATGATTGTTAATTGTAACGTTCAGGGCCTCCTAATGACGATGGAACTCTCAAATTGCGTCGAGATTCAATACATCGGCCTCCAGCCGACTTCTCTCCAAGGGGATTTCGCTGCCTCGGACACCACATGGTCCGTCTGCGGTGAGTCTAGATTTTCGAATCCGACGCAAAAATGATAGTTAATTGTAACGTTCAGGGCCTCCTAATGCCGATGGAACACTCAAATTGCGTCAAGTTTCAATACATCGGCCTCCAGCCGACTTGTCTCCAAGGGTCTATTGCTGCCTCGGGCACCTTGTGGTCGTTCTCCTGTGAGTCTAGATTTTCGAATCCGACGCAAAAATGATAGTTAATTGTAACGTTTAGGGCCTCCTAATGACGATGGGACACTCAAATTGCGTCGAGATTCAATACATCGTCCTCCAGCCGACTTGTCTCCATGGGGATATTACTGCCTCCGGCCTCTTATGTTCGCTCTCATGTGAGTCTAGATTTTTGAATCCGACACGAAACTGATTGTTAATTGTAACGTTCAGGGCCTCCTGATGACGATGGAACTCTCAAATTGCGTCGATATTCAATACATCAGCCTCCAGCCGACTTGTCTCCAAGAGGATATCGCCGCCTCGGGCACCACATGGTCCGTCTCCGGTGAGTCTAGATTTTCGAATCCGACGCAAAAATGATAGTTAATTGTAACGTTCAGGGCCTTCTAATGACGATGGAACACTCAAATTGCGTCGAGATTCAATACATCGGCTTCCAGCCGACTTGTCTCCAAGGGTGTATTGCTGCCTCGGGCACCTTATGGTCGTTCTCCTGTGGGTTAAGATTATCGAATCCGACGCAAAAATGATAGTTAATCGTAATGTCTAGGGCCTCCAAATGACGATGGGACACTCAACTTGCGTCGAGATTCAATACACCGGCCCCCAGCCGACTTGTCTCCAAGGGTCTATTGCTGCCTCAAGCACCTTATGGTCGTTCTCCTGTGAGTTTAGATTATCGAATCCGACGCAAAATTGATAGTTAATTGTTACGTTTAGGGCCTCCTATTGGCGATGGAACACTCAAACTGCGTCGAGATTCAATACATCGGCCTCCAGCCGACTTGTCTCCAAGGGTCTATTGCTTCCTCCGGCTCCTTATGGTCGTTCTCCTGTGAGTCTATATTTTCGTATCCGACGCAAAAATGATAGTGAATTGTAACGTTCAGCGCCTCCTAATGACGATAGAAGACTCAAATTGCGTCGAGATTGAATACATCGACCTCCAGTCGACTTGTATCCAAGAGGATATTGCAGTCTCGGGCACCTCATGGTCGTTCCCTTGTAAGTCTAGATTTTCGAATCCGACGCAAATATGATAGTTAATTGTAACGTTCAGGGCCTCCTAATGTCGATGTAACACTCAAATTGCGTCGAGATTCAATACATCGGCCTCCAGCCGACTTGTCTCCAAGGGGATATCGCTGCCTCGGGCACCACATGGTCCGTCTCCTGTGAGTCTAGATTTTCGAATCCGACGCAAAATTAATTGTAACGTTTAGGGCCTTGTAATGTCGATGGAACACACAAATTGCGTCGAGATTCAATACATCGGCCTGCAGCCGACTTGTCTCCAAGGGTCTATTGCTGCCTCGGGCACCACATGGTCCTTCTCCTGTGAGTCTAGATTTTCGAATCCGACGCAAAATTAATTGTAACGTTCAGGGCCTCCTAATGCCGATTGAACACTCAAATTGCGTCGAGATTCAATACATCGGCCTCCAGCCGACTTGTCTCCGAGGGTCTATTGCTGCCTCGGGCACCTTATGGTCGTTCTCCTGTGAATCTAGATTTTCGAATCCGACGCAAAAATGATAGTTAATTGTAACGTTCAGGGCCTCCGATTGGCGATGGAACGCTCAAATTGCGTCGAGAGTCAATACATCGACCTACAGTCGACTTGTATTCAAGGGGATATGGCAGTCTCGTGCACCATATGATCCTTCTCCTGTTAGTAGATTTTCGAATCCGACGATAAAATGATAGTTAACTGTAACGTTCAGGGCCTCGTAATGTCGATGGAACACTCAAATTGCGTCGAGATTCAATACATCGGCCTCCAGCCGACTTGTCTCTAAGGGTCTATTGCTGCCTCGGTCACCTTATGGTCGTTCTCCTGTGAGTCTAGATTTTCGAATCCGACGCAAAAATGATAGTTAATTGTAACGTTCAGGTCCATCGTCATAATGGAACACTCAAATTGCGTCGAGATTCAGTACATCGGCCTCCAGCCGACTTGTCTCCAAGGGTCTGTTGCTGCCTCGGGCACCTAATGGTCGTTCTCCTGTGAGTTTACATTTTCGAATCCGACGCGAAACTGATAGGTAATTGTAAGGTTCAGGGCCTCCTAATGACGATGGGACACTCGAATTGCGTCGAGATTCAATACATCGGCCTCCAGCGGACTTGTCTCCAAGGGGATATTGCTGTCTCTGGAACCATATGATCCTTCTCCTGTGAGTCTAGATTTTCGAATCCGACGCAAAAATGATAGTGAATAGTAACGTTCCGCGCCTCCTGATGACGATGGAACTCTCAAATTGCGTCGATTTTCAATACATCGTCCTCCAGCTGATTTGTCTCCAAGGGTCTGTTGCTGCTTCGTACACCTTATGGTCGTTCTCCTGTGAGTTTAGATTTTCGAATCCGACGCGAAACTGATAGTTAATTGTAAGGTTCAGGGCCTCCTAATGACGATGGAACACTCAAATTGCGTCGAGATTCAATACATCGGCCTCCAGCGGACTTGTCTGCAAGGGGATATTGCTGTCTCTGGTACCATATGATCCTTCTCCTATGAGTCTAGATTTTCGAATCCGACGCAAAAATGATTGTTAATTGTAACGTTCAGGGCCTCCTAATGACGATGGAACTCTCAAATTGCGTCGAGATTCAATACATCGGCCTCCAGCCGACTTCTCTCCAAGGGGATTTCGCTGCCTCGGACACCACATGGTCCGTCTGCGGTGAGTCTAGATTTTCGAATCCGACGCAAAAATGATAGTTAATTGTAACGTTCAGGGCCTCCTAATGCCGATGGAACACTCAAATTGCGTCAAGTTTCAATACATCGGCCTCCAGCCGACTTGTCTCCAAGGGTCTATTGCTTCCTCGGGCACCTTGTGGTCGTTCTCCTGTGAGTCTAGATTTTCGAATCCGACGCAAAAATGATAGTTAATTGTAACGTTTAGGGCCTCCTAATGACGATGGGACACTCAAATTGCGTCGAGATTCAATACATCGTCCTCCAGCCGACTTGTCTCCATGGGGATATTACTGCCTCCGGCCTCTTATGTTCGCTCTCATGTGAGTCTAGATTTTTGAATCCGACACGAAACTGATTGTTAATTGTAACGTTCAGGGCCTCCTGATGACGATGGAACTCTCAAATTGCGTCGAGATTCAATACATCAGCCTCCAGCCGACTTGTCTCCAAGAGGATATCGCCGCCTCGGGCACCACATGGTCCGTCTCCGGTGAGTCTAGATTTTCGAATCCGACGCAAAAATGATAGTTAATTGTAACGTTCAGGGCCTTCTAATGACGATGGAACACTCAAATTGCGTCGAGATTCAATACATCGGCCTCCAGCCGACTTGTCTCCAAGGGGATATCGCTGCCTCGGGCACCACATGGTCCGTCTCCTGTGAGTCTAGATTTTCGAATCCGACGCAAAATTAATTGTAACGTTTAGGGCCTTGTAATGTCGATGGAACACACAAATTGCGTCGAGATTCAATACATCGGCCTGCAGCCGACTTGTCTCCAAGGGTCTATTGCTGCCTCGGGCACCACATGGTCCTTCTCCTGTGAGTCTAGATTTTCGAATCCGACGCAAAATTAATTGTAACGTTCAGGGCCTCCTAATGCCGATTGAACACTCAAATTGCGTCGAGATTCAATACATCGGCCTCCAGCCGACTTGTCTCCGAGGGTCCATTGCTGCCTCGGGCACCTTATGGTCGTTCTCCTGTGAATCTAGATTTTCGAATCCGACGCAAAAATGATAGTTAATTGTAACGTTCAGGGCCTCCGATTGGCGATGGAACGCTCAAATTGCGTCGAGAGTCAATACATCGACCTACAGTCGACTTGTATTCAAGGGGATATGGCAGTCTCGTGCACCATATGATCCTTCTCCTGTTAGTAGATTTTCGAATCCGACGATAAAATGATAGTTAACTGTAACGTTCAGGGCCTCGTAATGTCGATGGAACACTCAAATTGCGTCGAGATTCAATACATCGGCCTCCAGCCGACTTGTCTCTAAGGGTCTATTGCTGCCTCGGTCACCTTATGGTCGTTCTCCTGTGAGTCTAGATTTTCGAATCCGACGCAAAAATGATAGTTAATTGTAACGTTCAGGTCCATCGTCATGATGGAACACTCAAATTGCGTCGAGATTCAGTACATCGGCCTCCAGCCGACTTGTCTCCAAGGGTCTGTTGCTGCCTCTGGCACCTAATGGTCGTTCTCCTGTGAGTTTACATTTTCGAATCCGACGCGAAACTGATAGGTAATTGTAAGGTTCAGGGCCTCCTAATGACGATGGGACACTCGAATTGCGTCGAGATTCAATACATCGGCCTCCAGCGGACTTGTCTCCAAGGGGATATTGCTGTCTCTGGAACCATATGATCCTTCTCCTGTGAGTCTAGATTTTCGAATCCGACGCAAAAATGATAGTGAATAGTAACGTTCCGCGCCTCCTGATGACGATGGAACTCTCAAATTGCGTCGATTTTCAATACATCGTCCTCCAGCTGATTTGTCTCCAAGGGTCTGTTGCTGCCTCGTACACCTTATGGTCGTTCTCCTGTGAGTTTAGATTTTCGAATCCGACGCGAAACTGATAGTTAATTGTAAGGTTCAGGGCCTCCTAATGACGATGGAACACTCAAATTGCGTCGAGATTCAATACATCGGCCTCCAGCGGACTTGTCTGCAAGGGGATATTGCTGTCTCTGGTACCATATGATCCTTCTCCTATGAGTCTAGATTTTCGAATCCGACGCAAAAATGATAGTGAATAGTAACGTTCCGCGCCTTCTGATGACGATGGAACTCTCAAATTGCGTCGAGATTCAATACATCGTCCTCCAGCTGATTTGTCTCCAAGGGTCTATTGCTGCCTCGGGCACCTTATGGTCGTTCTCCTGTGAGTTTAGATTTTCGAATCCGACGCGAAACTGATAGTTAATTGTAACGTTCAGGGCCTCCTATTGGCGATGGAACACTCAAATTGCGTCGAGAGTCAATACATCGACCTACATTCGACTTGTATTCAAGGGGATATGGCAGTCTCGTGCACCATATGATCCTTCTCCTGTAAGTAGATTTTCGAATCTGACGCTAAAATGATAGTTAACCGTAACGTTCAGGGCCTCCTAATGCCGATGGAACACTCAAATTGCGTCGTGTATCAATACATCGGCCTCCAGCCGACTTGTCTCCAAGGGTCTATTGCTGCCTCGGGCACCTTATGGTCGTTCTCCTGTGAGTCTAGATTTTCGAATCCGACGCAAAAATGATTGTTAATTGTAACGTTCAGGGCCTCCTAATGACGATGGAACTCTCAAATTGCGTCGAGATTCAATACATCGGCCTCCAGCCGACTTCTCTCCAAGGGGATTTCGCTGCCTCGGACACCACATGGTCCGTCTGCGGTGAGTCTAGATTTTCGAATCCGACGCAAAAATGATAGTTAATTGTAACGTTCAGGGCCTCCTAATGCCGATGGAACACTCAAATTGCGTCAAGTTTCAATACATCGGCCTCCAGCCGACTTGTCTCCAAGGGTCTATTGCTGCCTCGGGCACCTTGTGGTCGTTCTCCTGTGAGTCTAGATTTTCGAATCCGACGCAAAAATGATAGTTAATTGTAACGTTTAGGGCCTCCTAATGACGATGGGACACTCAAATTGCGTCGAGATTCAATACATCGTCCTCCAGCCGACTTGTCTCCATGGGGATATTACTGCCTCCGGCCTCTTATGTTCGCTCTCATGTGAGTCTAGATTTTTGAATCCGACACGAAACTGATTGTTAATTGTAACGTTCAGGGCCTCCTGATGACGATGGAACTCTCAAATTGCGTCGAGATTCAATACATCAGCCTCCAGCCGACTTGTCTCCAAGAGGATATCGCCGCCTCGGGCACCACATGGTCCGTCTCCGGTGAGTCTAGATTTTCGAATCCGACGCAAAAATGATAGTTAATTGTAACGTTCAGGGCCTTCTAATGACGATGGAACACTCAAATTGCGTCGAGATTCAATACATCGGGCTCCAGCCGACTTGTCTCCAAGGGGATATCGCTGCCTCGGGCACCACATGGTCCGTCTCCGGCGATTCTACGTTTTCGAATCCGACGCAAAACTCATAGTTAATTGTAACGTTCATTGCCTCCTAATGACGATGGAGCGCACAAATTGAGTCGAGATTCAATACATCGGCCTCCAGCCGACTTGTCTCCAAGGGTCTATTGCTGCCTCGGGCACCTGATGGTCGTTCTCCTGTGAGTCTAGATTTTCGAATCCGACGCAAAAATGATAGTGAATTGTAACGTTCAGGGCATTCTAATGACGATGGGACACTCAAATTGCGTCGAGATTCGATACATCGGCTTCCAGCCGACTTGTCTCCAAGGGTGTATTGCTGCCTCGGGCACCTTATGGTCGTTCTCCTGTGGGTTAAGATTATCGAATCCGACGCAAAAATGATAGTTAATCGTAATGTCTAGGGCCTCCAAATGACGATGGGACACTCAACTTGCGTCGAGATTCAATACACCGGCCCCCAGCCGACTTGTCTCCAAGGGTCTATTGCTGCCTCAAGCACCTTATGGTCGTTCTCCTGTGAGTTTAGATTATCGAATCCGACGCAAAATTGATAGTTAATTGTTACGTTTAGCGCCTCCTATTGGCGATGGAACACTCAAACTGCGTCGAGATTCAATACATCGGCCTCCAGCCGACTTGTCTCCAAGGGTCTATTGCTTCCTCCGGCTCCTTATGGTCGTTCTCCTGTGAGTCTATATTTTCGAATCCGACGCAAAAATGATAGTGAATTGTAACGTTCAGCGCCTCCTAATGACGATAGAAGACTCAAATTGCGTCGAGATTGAATACATCGACCTGCAGTCGACTTGTATCCAAGAGGATATTGCAGTCTCGGGCACCTCATGGTCGTTCCCTTGTAAGTCTAGATTTTCGAATCCGACGCAAATATGATAGTTAATTGTAACGTTCAGGGCCTCATAATGTCGATGTAACACTCAAATTGCGTCGAGATTCAATACATCGGCCTCCAGCCGACTTGTCTCCAAGGGGATATCGCTGCCTCGGGCACCACATGGTCCGTCTCCTGTGAGTCTAGATTTTCGAATCCGACGCAAAATTAATTGTAACGTTTAGGGCCTTGTAATGTCGATGGAACACACAAATTGCGTCGAGATTCAATACATCGGCCTGCAGCCGACTTGTCTCCAAGGGTCTATTGCTGCCTCGGGCACCACATGGTCCTTCTCCTGTGAGTCTAGATTTTCGAATCTGACGCAAAAATGATAGTGAATTGTAACGTTTAGGGCCTCCTAATGACAATGGAACACTCAAATTGCGTCGAGATTCAATACATCGGCCTCCAGCCGACTTGTCTCCAAGGGTCTGTTGCTGCCTCGGGCACCTTATGGTCGTTCTCCAGTGAGTCTAGATTTTCGAATCCGACGCAAAAATGATAGTTAATTGTAACGTTCAGGGCCTCCAATTGGCGATGGAACTCTCAAATTGCGTTGAGATTCATTACATCGGCCTCCAGCCGACTTGTCTCCAAGGGTCTATTGCTGCATCGGGCACCTTATGGTCGTTCTCTTGTAAGTCTAGATTTTCGTATAAGACGCAAAAATGATAGTTAATTGTAACGTTCAGGGCCTCCTAATGCCGATGGAACTCTCGAATTGCGTCGAGATTCAATACATCGTCCTCCAAAAGACTTGTCTCCAAGGGTCTGTTGCTGCCTCGGGCACCTTATGGTCGTTCTCTTGTAAGTCTAGGTTATCGAATCCGACGCAAAAATGATAGTTAATCGTAACGTTTAGGGCCTCCTAATGACGATGGAACTCTCAGATTGCGTGGAGATTCAATACATCGGCCTCCAGCCGACTTGTCTCCAAGGGTCTATTGCTGCCTCGGGCACCTTATGGTCGTTCTCCTGTGAGTCTAGATTTTCGAATCCGACGCAAAAATGATAGTTAATTGTAACGTTCAGGGCCTTGTAATGACGATGGAACACTCAAATTGCGTCAAGATTCAATACATCGGCCTGCAGCCGACTTGTCTCCAAGGGTCTATTGCTGCCTCGGGCACCACATGGTCCTTCTCCTGTGAGTCTAGATTTTCGAATCCGACGCAAAAATGATAGTGAATTGCAACGTTTAGGGCCTGCTAATGACAATGGAACACTCAAATTGCGTCGAGATTCAATACATCGGCCTCCAGCCGACTTGTCTCCAAGGGTCTGTTGCTGCCTCGGGCACCTTATGGTCGTTCTCCTGTGAGTCTAGATTTTTGAATCCGACGCAAAAATGATAGTTAATTGTAACGTTCAGGGCCTCCTATTGACGTTGGAACACTCAAACTGCGTCGAGATTCAATACATCGGCCTCCAGCCGACTTGTCTCCAAGGGTCTATTGCTTCCTCCGACTCCTTATGGTCGTTCTCCTGTGAGTCTATATTTTCGAATCCGACGCGAAAATGATAGTGAATTGTAACGTTCAGCGCCTCCTAATGACGATAGAAGACTCAAATTGCGTCGAGATTCAATACATCGACCTCCAGTCGACTTGTATCCAAGAGGATATTGCAGTCTCGGGCACCTCATGGTCGTTCCCTTGTAAGTCTAGATTTTCGAATCCGACGCAAATATGATAGTTAATTGTAACGTTCAGGGCCTCCTAGTGTCGATGTAACACTCAAATTGCGTCGAGATTCAATACATCGGCCTCCAGCCGACTTGTCTCCAAGGGTCTATTGCTGCCTCGGGCACCTTATGGTCGTTCTCTTGTAAGTCTAGATTTTCGAATCCGACGCAAAAATGATAGTTAATTGTAACGTTCATGGCCTCCTAATGCCGATGGAACACTCAAATTGCGTCGAGATTCAATACATCGGCCTCCAGCCGACTTGTCTCCAATGGTCTGTTGCTGCCTCGGGCACCTTATGGTCGTTCTCCTGTAAGTCTAGATTATCGAATCCGACGCAAAAATGATAGTTAATTGTATCGTTTAGGGCCTCCTAATGACGATGGGACACTCAAATTGCGTCGAGATTCAATACATCGGCCCCCAGCCGACTTGTCTCCAAGGGTCTATTGCTGCCTCAAGCACCTTATGGTCGTTCTCCTGTGAGTTTAGATTATCGAATCCGACGCAAAATTGATAGTTAATTGTTACATTTAGGGCCTCCTATTGGCGATGGAACACTCAAACTGCGTCGAGATTCAATACATCGGCCTCCAGCCGACTTGTCTCCAAGGGTCTATTGCTTCCTCCGGCTCCTTATGGTCGTTCTCCTGTGAGTCTATATTTTCGAAACCGACGCAAAAATGATAGTGAATTGTAACGTTCAGCGCCTCGTAATGACGATAGAAGACTCAAATTGCGTCGAGATTGAATACATCGACCTCCAGTCGACTTGTATCCAAGAGGATATTGCAGTTTCGGGCACCTCATGGTCGTTCCCTTGTAAGTCTAGATTTTCGAATCCGACGCAAATATGATAGTTAATTGTAACGTTCAGGGCCTCCTAATGTCGATGTAACACTCAAATTGCGTCGAGATTCAATACATCGGCCTCCAGCCGACTTGTCTCCAAGGGGATATCGCTGCCTCGGGCACCACATGGTCCGTCTCCTGTGAGTCTAGATTTTCGAATCCGACGCAAAATTAATTGTAACGTTTAGGGCCTTGTAATGTCGATGGAACACACAAATTGCGTCGAGATTCAATACATCGGCCTGCAGCCGACTTGTCTCCAAGGGTCTATTGCTGCCTCGGGCACC
This sequence comes from Schistocerca americana, assembly GCF_021461395.2. Classification (NCBI taxonomy): domain Eukaryota; kingdom Metazoa; phylum Arthropoda; class Insecta; order Orthoptera; family Acrididae; genus Schistocerca; species Schistocerca americana. The sequence continues at coordinate 77,790 of NW_025726122.1, forward strand.
ACATGGTCCTTCTCCTGTGAGTCTAGATTTTCGAATCCGACGCAAAAATGATAGTGAATTGTAACGTTTAGGGCCTCCTAATGACGATGGAACACTCAAATTGCGTCGAGATTCAATACATCGGCCTCCAGCCGACTTGTCTCCAAGGGTCTGTTGCTGCCTCGGGCACCTTATGGTCGTTCTCCAGTGAGTCTAGATTTTCGAATCCGACGCAAAAATGATAGGTAATTGTAACGTTCAGGGCCTCCTATTGGCGATGGAACTCTCAAATTGCGTTGAGATTCATTACATCGGCCTCCAGCCGACTTGTCTCCAAGGGTCTATTGCTGCATCGGGCACCTTATGGTCGCTCTCTTGTAAGTCTAGATTTTCGTATAAGACGCAAAAGTGATAGTTAATTGTAACGTTCGGGCCTCCTAATGCCGATGGAACTCTCGAATTGCGTCGAGATTCAATACATCGTCCTCCAAAAGACTTGTCTCCAAGGGTCTGTTGCTGCCTCGGGCACCTTATGGTCGTTCTCTTGTAAGTCTAGGTTATCGAATCCGACGCAAAACTGATAGTTAATCGTAACGTTTAGGGCCTCCTAATGTCGATGGAACTCTCAGATTGCGTGGAGATTCAATACATCGGCCTCCAGCCGACTTGTCTCCAAGGGTCTATTGCTGCCTCGGGCACCTTATGGTCGTTCTCCTGTGAGTCTAGATTTTCGAATCCGACGCAAAAATGATAGTTAATTGTAACGTTCAGGGCCTCCTAATGCCGATGGAACACTCAAATTGCGTCGAGATTCAATACATCGGTCTCAAGCCGACTTGTCTCCAAGGGTCAAGTGCTGCCTCGGGCACCTTATGGTCGTTCTCCTGTGAGTCTAGATTTTCGAATCCGACGCAAAAATGATAGGTAATTGTAACGTTCAGGGCCTTGTAATGACGATGGAACACTCTAATTGCGTCAAGATTCAATACATCGGCCTGCAGACGACTTGTCTCCAAGGGTCTATTGCTGCCTCGGGCACCACATGGTCCTTCTCCTGTGAGTCTAGATTTTCGAATCCGACGCAAAATTGATAGTGAATTGCAACGTTTAGGGCCTGCTAATGACAATGGAACACTCAAATTGCGTCGAGATGCAATACATCGGCCTCCAGCCGACTTGTCTCCAAGGGTCTGTTGCTGCCTCGGGCAGCTTATGGTCGTTCTCCTGTGAGTCTAGATTTTTGAATCCGACGCAAAAATGATAGTTAATTGTAACGTTCAGGGCCTCCTATTGACGATGGAACACTCAAACTGCGTCGAGATTCAATACATCGGCCTCCAGCCGACTTGTCTCCAAGGGTCTATTGCTTCCTCCGGCTCCTTATGGTCGTTCTCCTGTGAGTCTATATTTTCGAATCCGACGCGAAAATGATAGTGAATTGTAACGTTCAGCGCCTCCTAATGACGATAGAAGACTCAAATTGCGTCGAGATTCAATACATCGACCTCCAGTCGACTTGTATCCAAGAGGATATTGCAGTCTCGGGCACCTCATGGTCGTTCTCTTGTAAGTCTAGATTTTCGAATCCGACGCAAAAATGATAGTTAATTGTAACGTTCAGGGCCTCCTAATAACGATGGAACTCTCAAATTGCGTCGAGATTCAATACATCGTCCTCCAGCCGACTTGTCTCCAAGGGTCTATTGCTGCCTCGGGCACCTTATGGTCGTTCTCTTGCAAGTCTAGATTTTCGAATCCGACGCAAAAATGATAGTTAATTGTAACGTTCATGGCCTCCTAATGCCGATGGAACACTCAAATTGCGTCGAGATTCAATACATCGGCCTCCAGCCGACTTGTCTCCAAGGGTCTGTTGCTGCCTCGGGCACCTTATGGTCGTTCTCCTGTAAGTCTAGATTACCGAATCCGACGCAAAAATTATAGTTAATTGTAACGTTTAGGGCCTCCTAATGACGATGGGACACTCAAATTGCGTCGAGATTCAATACATCGGCCCCCAGCCGACTTGTCTCCAAGGGTCTATTGCTGCCTCAAGCACCTTATGGTCGTTCTCCTGTGAGTTTAGATTATCGAATCCGACGCAAAATTGATAATTAATTGTTACGTTTAGGGCCTCCTATTGGCGATGGAACACTCAAACTGCGTTGAGATTCAATACATCGGCCTCCAGCCGACTTGTCTCCAAGGGTCTATTGCTTCCTCCGGCTCCTTATGGTCGTTCTCCTGTGAGTCTATATTTTCGAATCCGACGCAAAAATGATAGTGAATTGTAACGTTCAGCGCCTCCTAATGACGATAGAAGACTCAAATTGCGTCGAGATTGAATACATCGACCTCCAGTCGACTTGTATCCAAGAGGATATTGCAGTCTCGGGCACCTCATGGTCGTTCCCTTGTAAGTCTAGATTTTCGAATCCGACGCAAATATGATAGTTAATTGTAACGTTCAAGGCCTCCTAATGCCGATGGAACTCTCGAATTGCGTCGAGATTCAATACATCGTCCTCCAAAAGACTTGTCTCCAAGGGTCTGTTGCTGCCTCGGGCACCTTATGGTCGTTCTCTTGTAAGTCTAGGTTATCGAATCCGACGCAAAAATGATAGTTAATCGTAACGTTTAGGGCCTCCTAATGACGATGGAACTCTCAGATTGCGTGGAGATTCAATACATCGGCCTCCAGCCGACTTGTCTCCAAGGGTCTATTGCTGCCTCGGGCACCTTATGGTCGTTCTCCTGTGAGTCTAGATTTTCGAATCCGACGCAAAAATGATTGTTAATTGTAACGTTCAGGGCCTCCTAATGACGATGGAACTCTCAAATTGCGTCGAGATTCAATACATCGGCCTCCAGCCGACTTGTCTCCAAGGGGATATCGCTGCCTCGGACACCACATGGTCCGTCTGCGGTGAGTCTAGATTTTCGAATCCGACGCAAAAATGATAGTTAATTGTAACGTTCAGGGCCTCCTAATGCCGATGGAACACTCAAATTGCGTCGAAATTCAATACATCGGCCTCCAGCCGACTTGTCTCCAAGGGTCTATTGCTGCCTCGGGCACCTTATGGTCGTTCTCCTGTGAGTCTAGATTTTCGAATCCGACGCAAAAATGATAGTTAATTGTAACGTTCAGGGCCTTGTAATGACGATGGAACACTCAAATTGCGTCAAGATTCAATACATCGGCCTGCAGCCGACTTGTCTCCAAGGGTCTATTGCTGCCTCGGGCACCACATGGTCCTTCTCCTGTGAGTCTAGATTTTCGAATCCGACGCAAAAATGATAGTGAATTGCAACGTTTAGGGCCTGCTAATGACAATGCAACACTCAAATTGCGTCGAGATTCAATACATCGGCCTCCAGCCGACTTGTCTCCAAGGGTCTGTTGCTGCCTCGGGCACCTTATGGTCGTTCTCCTGTGAGTCTAGATTTTTGAATCCGACGCTAAAATGATAGTTAATTGTAACGTTCAGGGCCTCCTATTGACGATGGAACACTCAAACTGCGTCGAGATTCAATATATCGGCCTCCAGCCGACTTGTCTCCAAGGGTCTATTGCTTCCTCCGGCTCCTTATGGTCGTTCTCCTGTGAGTCTATATTTTCGAATCCGACGCGAAAATGATAGTTAATTGTAACGTTCAGGGCCTCCTAATGACGATGGAACTCTCAAATTGCGTCGAGATTCAATACATCGTCCTCCAGCCGACTTGTCTCCAAGGGTCTATTGCTGCCTCGGGCACCTTATTGTCGTTCTCTTGTAAGTCTAGATTTTCGAATCCGACGCAAAAATATCTCCAAGGGGATATCGCTGCCTCGGGCACCACATGGTCCGTCTCCGGTGAGTCTAGATTTTCGAATCTGACGCAAAAATGATAGTTAATTGTAACGTTCAGGGCCACCTAATGCCGATGGAACACTCAAATTGCGTCGAAATTCAATACATCGGCCTCCAGCCGACTTGTCTCCAAGGGTCTATTGCTGCCTCGGGCACCTTATGGTCGTTCTCCTGTGAGTCTAGATTTTCGAATCCGACGCAAAAATGATAGTTAATTGTAACGTTTAGGGCCTTGTAATGACGATGGAACACTCAAATTGCGTCGAGATTCAATACATCGGCCTGCAGCCGACTTGTCTCCAGGGGTGTATTGCTGCCTCGGGCACCACATGGTCCTTCTCCTGTGAGTCTAGATTTTCGAATCCGACGCAAAAATGATAGTGAATTGTAACGTTTAAGGCCTCCTAATGACGATGGAACACTCAAATTGCGTCGAGATGCAATACATCGGCCTCCAGCCGACTTGTCTCCAAGGGTCTGTTGCTGCCTCGGGCACCTTATGGTCGTTCTCTTGTTAGTCTAGATTATCGAATCCGGCGCAAAAATTATAGTTAATGTAACGTTTAGGGCCTCCTAATGACGATGGAACTCTCAAATTGCGTCGAGATTCAATACATCGGCCTCCAGCCGACTTGTCTCCGAGGGGATATCGCTGCCTCGGGCACCACATGGTCCGTCGCCGGTGAGTCTAGATTTTCGAATCCGACGCAAAAATGATAGTTAATTGTAACGTTCAGGGCCTCCTAATGCGATGGAACACTCAAACTGCGTCGAGATTCAATACATCGGCTTCCAGCCGACTTATCTCCAAGGGTCTGTTGCTGCCTCGGGCACCTTATGGTCGTTCTCCTGTGAGTCTAGATTTTCGAATCCGACGCAAAAATGATAGTTAATTGTAACGTTCAGGGCCTCCTAATGCCGATGGAACACTCAAATTGCGTCGAGATTCAATACATCGGCCTCCAGCCGACTTGTCTCCAAGGGTCTAGTGCTGCCTCGGGCACCTTATGGTCGTTCTCCCTCTGAGTCTAGATTTTCGAATCCGACGCAAAAATGATAGTTAATTGTAACGTTCAGGGCCTTGTAATGACGATGGAACACTCAAATTGCGTCAAGATTCAATACATCGGCCTGCAGACGACTTGTCTCCAAGGGTCTATTGCTGCCTCGGGCACCACATGGTCCTTCTCCTGTGAGTCTAGATTTTCGAATCCGACGCAAAATTGATAGTGAATTGCAACGTTTAGGGCCTGCTAATGACAATGGAACACTCAAATTGCGTCGAGATGCAATACATCGGCCTCCAGCGACTTGTCTCCAAGGGTCTGTTGCTGCCTCGGGCAGCTTATGGTCGTTCTCCTGTGAGTCTAGATTTTTGAATCCGACGCAAAAATGATAGTTAATTGTAACGTTCAGGGCCTCCTATTGACGATGGAACACTCAAACTGCGTCGAGATTCAATACATCGGCCTCCAGCCGACTTGTCTCCAAGGGTCTATTGCTTCCTCCGGCTCCTTATGGTCGTTCTCCTGTGAGTCTATATTTTCGAATCCGACGCGAAAATGATAGTGAATTGTAACGTTCAGCGCCTCCTAATGACGATAGAAGACTCAAATTGCGTCGAGATTCAATACATCGACCTCTAGTCGACTTGTATCCAAGAGGATATTGCAGTCTCGGGCACCTCATGGTCGTTCTCTTGTAAGTCTAGATTTTCGAATCCGACGCAAAAATGATAGTTAATTGTAACGTTCAGGGCCTCCTAATAACGATGGAACTCTCAAATTGCGTCGAGATTCAATACATCGTCCTCCAGCCGACTTGTCTCCAAGGGTCTATTGCTGCCTCGGGCACCTTATGGTCGTTCTCTTGCAAGTCTAGATTTTCGAATCCGACGCAAAAATGATAGTTAATTGTAACGTTCATGGCCTCCTAATGCCGATGGAACACTCAAATTGCGTCGAGATTCAATACATCGGCCTCCAGCCGACTTGTCTCCAAGGGTCTGTTGCTGCCTCGGGCACCTTATGGTCGTTCTCCTGTAAGTCTAGATTATCGAATCCGACGCAAAAATTATAGTTAATTGTAACGTTTAGGGCCTCCTAATGACGATGGGACACTCAAATTGCGTCGAGATTCAATACATCGGCCCCCAGCCGACTTGTCTCCAAGGGTCTATTGCTGCCTCAAGCACCTTATGGTCGTTCTCCTGTGAGTTTAGATTATCGAATCCGACGCAAAATTGATAATTAATTGTTACGTTTAGGGCCTCCTATTGGCGATGGAACACTCAAACTGCGTTGAGATTCAATACATCGGCCTCCAGCCGACTTGTCTCCAAGGGTCTATTGCTTCCTCCGGCTCCTTATGGTCGTTCTCCTGTGAGTCTATATTTTCGAATCCGACGCAAAAATGATAGTGAATTGTAACGTTCAGCGCCTCCTAATGACGATAGAAGACTCAAATTGCGTCGAGATTGAATACATCGACCTCCAGTCGACTTGTATCCAAGAGGATATTGCAGTCTCGGGCACCTCATGGTCGTTCCTTGTAAGTCTAGATTTTCGAATCCGACGCAAATATGATAGTTAATTGTAACGTTGAAGGCCTCCTAATGCCGATGGAACTCTCGAATTGCGTCGAGATTCAATACATCGTCCTCCAAAAGACTTGTCTCCAAGGGTCTGTTGCTGCCTCGGGCACCTTATGGTCGTTCTCTTGTAAGTCTAGGTTATCGAATCCGACGCAAAAATGATAGTTAATCGTAACGTTTAGGGCCTCCTAATGACGATGGAACTCTCAGATTGCGTGGAGATTCAATACATCGGCCTCCAGCCGACTTGTCTCCAAGGGTCTATTGCTGCCTCGGGCACCTTATGGTCGTTCTCCTGTGAGTCTAGATTTTCGAATCCGACGCAAAAATGATTGTTAATTGTAACGTTCAGGGCCTCCTAATGACGATGGAACTCTCAAATTGCGTCGAGATTCAATACATCGGCCTCCAGCCGACTTGTCTCCAAGGGGATATCGCTGCCTCGGACACCACATGGTCCGTCTGCGGTGAGTCTAGATTTTCGAATCCGACGCAAAAATGATAGTTAATTGTAACGTTCAGGGCCTCCTAATGCCGATGGAACACTCAAATTGCGTCGAAATTCAATACATCGGCCTCCAGCCGACTTGTCTCCAAGGGTCTATTGCTGCCTCGGGCACCTTATGGTCGTTCTCCTGAGAGTCTAGATTTCGAATCCGACGCAAAAATGATAGTTAATTGTAACGTTCAGGGCCTTGTAATGACGATGGAACACTCAAATTGCGTCAAGATTCAATACATCGGCCTGCAGCCGACTTGTCTCCAAGGGTCTATTGCTGCCTCGGGCACCACATGGTCCTTCTCCTGTGAGTCTAGATTTTCGAATCCGACGCAAAAATGATGGTGAATTGCAACGTTTAGGGCCTGCTAATGACAATGCAACACTCAAATTGCGTCGAGATTCAATACATCGGCCTCCAGCCGACTTGTCTCCAAGGGTCTGTTGCTGCCTCGGGCACCTTATGGTCGTTCTCCCTGTGAGTCTAGATTTTGAATCCGACGCAAAAATGATAGTTAATTGTAACGTTCAGGGCCTCCTATTGACGATGGAACACTCAAACTGCGTCGAGATTCAATATATCGGCCTCCAGCCGACTTGTCTCCAAGGGTCTATTGCTTCCTCCGGCTCCTTATGGTCGTTCTCCTGTGAGTCTATATTTTCGAATCCGACGCGAAAATGATAGTTAATTGTAACGTTCAGGGCCTCCTAATGACGATGGAACTCTCAAATTGCGTCGAGATTCAATACATCGTCCTCCAGCCGACTTGTCTCCAAGGGTCTATTGCTGCCTCAGGCACCTTATTGTCGTTCTCTTGTAAGTCTAGATTTTCGAATCCGACGCAAAAATATCTCCAAGGGGATATGGCTGCCTCGGGCACCACATGGTCCGTCGCCGGTGAGTCTAGATTTTCGAATCCGACGCAAAAATGATAGTTAATTGTAACGTTCAGGGCCTCCTAATGCCGATGGAACACTCAAACTGCGTCGAGATTCAATACATCGGCTTCCAGCCGACTTATCTCCAAGGGTCTGTTGCTGCCTCGGGCACCTTATGGTCGTTCCCCTGTGAGTCTAGATTTTCGAATCCGACGCAAAAATGATAGTTAATTGTAACGTTTAGGGCCTTGTAATGACGATGGAACACTCAAATTGCGTCGAGATTCAATACATCGGCCTGCAGCCGACTTGCCTCCAAGGGTCTATTGCTGCCCTCGGGCACCACATGGTCCTTCTCCTGTGAATCTAGATTTTCGAATCCGACGCAAAAATGATAGTGAATTGTAACGTTTAGGGCCTCCTAATGACGATGGAACACTCAAATTGCGTCGAGATTCAATACATTGGCCTCCAGCCGACTTGTCTCCAAGGGTCTGTTGCAGGCTAGGGCACCTTATGGTCGTTCTCCTGTGAGTCTAGATTTTCGAATCCGACGCAAAAATGATAGTTAATTGTAACGTTCAGGGCCTCCTATTGGCGATGGAACACTCTAATTGCGTCGAGATTCATTACATCGGCCTCCAGCCGACTTGTCTCAAAGGGTCTATTGCTGCCTCCGCTCCTTATGGTCGTTCTCCTGTGAGTCTAGATTTTCGAATCCGACGCAAAAATGATAGTGAATTGTAACGTTTAGGGCCTCCTAATGACGATGGAACACTCAAATTGCGTCGAGATTCAATGCATCGGCCTCCAGGCGACTTGTCTCCAAGGTTCTGTTGCTGCCTCGGCACCTTATGGTTGTTCTCCTGTGAATTTAGATTATCGAATCCGACGCAAAAATGATAGTGAATTGTAACGTTCAGCGCCTCCTAATGACGATAGAAGACTCAAATTGCGTCGAGATTCAATACATCGACCTCCAGTCGACTTGTATCCAAGAGGATATTGCAGTTTCTGGCACCTTATGGTCGTTCTCTTGTAAGTCTAGTTTTTCGAATCCGACGCAAAAATGATAGTTAATTGGAACGTTCAGGGACTCCTAATGCCGATGGAACACTCAAATTGCGTCGAAATTCAATACATCGGCCTCCAGCCGACTTGTCTCCAAGGGTCTATTGCTGCCTCGGGCACCTTATGGTCGTTCTCCTGTGAGTCTAGATTTTCGAATCCGACGCAAAAATGATAGTTAATTGTAACGTTTAGGGCCTTGTAATGACGATGGAACACTCAAATTGCGTCGAGATTCAATACATCGGCCTGCAGCCGACTTGTCTCCAGGGGTGTATTGCTGCCTCGGGCACCACATGGTCCTTCTCCTGTGAGTCTAGATTTTCGAATCCGACGCAAAAATGATAGTGGATTGTAACGTTTAAGGCCTCCTAATGACGATGGAACACTCAAATTGCGTCGAGATGCAATACATCGGCCTCCAGCCGACTTGTCTCCAAGGGTCTGTTACTGCCTCGGGCACCTTATGGTCGTTCTCCTGTGAGTCTAGATTTTCGAATCCGACGCAAAAATGATAGTTAATTGTAACGTTCAGGGCCTCCTATTGGCGATGGAACACTCAAATTGCGTCGAGATTCACTACATCGGCCTCCAGCCGACTTGTATCCAAGGGTCTATTGCTGCCTCCGGCTCCTTACGGTCGTTCTCCTGTGAGTCTAGATTTTCGAATCCGACGCAAAAATGATAGTGAATTGTAACGTTTAGGGCCTCCTAATGACGATGGAACACTCAAATTGCGTCGAGATTCTATGCATCGGATTCCAGCCGACTTGTCTCCAAGGTTCTGCTGCTGCCTCGGCACCTTATGGTTGTTCTCCTGTGAGTTTAGATTATCGAATCCGACGCAAAAATGATAGTGAATTGTAACGTTCAGCGCCTCCTAAGGACGATAGAAGACTCATATTGCGTCGAGATTCAATACAACGACCTCCAGTCGACTTGTATCCAAGAGGATATTGCAGTTTCGGGCACCTTATGATCGTTCTCTTGTAAGTCTAGTTTTTCGAATCCGACGCAAAAATGATAGTTAATTGTAACGTTCAGGGCCTCCTGATGACGATGGAACTCTCAAATTGCGTCGAGATTCAATACATCGGCCCCCAGCCGTCTTGGCTATAAGGGTCTATTGCTGCCTCGGGCACCTTATGGTCGTTCTCCTGTGAGTCTAGATTTTCGAATCCGACGCAAAAATGATAGTTAATTGTAACGTTTAGGGCCTTGTAATGACGATGGAACACTCAAATTGCGTCGAGATTCAATACATCGGCTTCCAGCCGACTTGTCTCCAAGGGTCTGTTGCGGCCTCGGGCACCTTATGGTCGTTCTCCTGTGAGTCTAGATTTTCGAATCCGACGCAAAAATGATTGTTAATTGTAACGTTCAGGGCCTCCTAATGACGATGGAACTCTCAAATTGCGTCGAGATTCAATACATCGGCCTCCAGCCGACTTGTCTCCAAGGGGATATCGCTGCCTCGGGCACCACATGGTCGTTCTCTTGTAAGTCTAGATTTTCGAATCCGACGCAAAAATGATAGTTAATTGTAACGTTCAGGGCCTCCTAATGACGATGGAACTCTCAAATTGCGTCGAGATTCAGTACATCGGCCTCCAGCCGACTTGTCTCCAAGGGTCTGTTGCTGCCTCGGGCACCTTATGGTCGTTCTCTTGTTAGTCTAGATTATCGAATCCGGCGCAAAAATGATAGTTAATTGAACGTTTAGGGCCTCCTAATGACGATGGAACTCTCAAATTGCGTCGAGATTCAATACATCGGCCTCCAGCCGACTTGTCTCCGAGGGGATATCGCTGCCTCGGGCACCACATGGTCCGTCTCCGGTGAGTCTAGATTTTCGAATCCGACGCAAAAATGATAGTTAATTGTAACGTTCAGGGCCTCCTAATGCCGATGGAACACTCAAACTGCGTCGAGATCCAATACATCGGCTTCCAGCCGACTTATCTCCAAGGGTCTGTTGCTGTCTCGGGCACCTTATCGTCGTTCTCCTGTGAGTCTAGATTTTCGAATCCGACGCAAAAATGATAGTTAATTGTAACGTTTAGGGCCTTGTAATGACGATGGAACACTCAAATTGCGTCGAGATTCAATACATCGGCCTGCAGCCGACTTGTCTCCAAGGGTCTATTGCTGCCTCGGGCACCACATGGTCCTTCTCCTGTGAATCTAGATTTTCGAATCCGATGCAAAAATGATAGTGAATTGTAACGTTTAGGGCCTCCTAATGACGATGGAACACTCAAATTGCGTCGAGATTCAATACATCGGCCTCCAGCCGACTTGTCTCCAAGGGTCTGTTGCAGCCTCGGGCACCTTATGGTCGTTCTCCTGTGAGTCTAGATTTTCGAATCCGACGCAAAAATGATAGTTAATTGTAATGTTCAGGGCCTCCTATTGGCGATGGAACACTCAAATTGCGTCGAGATTCATTACATCGGCCTCCAGCCGACTTGTCTCAAAGGGTCTATTGCTGCCTCCGGCTCCTTATGGTCGTTCTCCTGTGAGTCTAGATTTTCGAATCCGACGCAAAAATGATAGTGAATTGTAACGTTTAGGGCCTCCTAATGACGATGGAACACTCAAATTGCGTCGAGATTCAATGCATCGGAATCCAGCCGACTTGTCTCCAAGGTTCTGTTGCTGCCTCGGCACCTTATGGTTGTTCTCCTGTGAATTTAGATTATCGAATCCGACGCAAAAATGATAGTGAATTGTAACGTTCAGCGCCTCCTAATGACGATGGAACACTCAAATTGCGTCGAGATTCAATACATCGGCCTCCAGCCGACTTGTCTCCAAGGGGATATCGCTGCCTCGGGCACCACATGGTCCGTCTCCGGTGAGTCTAGATTTTCGAATCCGACGCAAAAATGATAGTTAATTGGAACGTTCAGGGACTCCTAATGCCGATGGAACACTCAAATTGCGTCTAGATTCAATACATCGGCTTCCAGCCGACTTGTGTCCAAGGGTCTATTGCTGCCTCGGGCACCTTATGGTCGTTCTCCTGTGAGTCTAGATTTTCGAATCCGACGCAAAAATGATAGTTAATTGTAACGTTCAGGGCCTTTTAATGCCGATGGAACACTCAAATTGCGTCGAGATTCAATACATCGGCTTCCAGCCGACTTGTCTCCAAGGGTCTGTTGCTGCCTCGGGCACCTTATCGTCGTTCTCTTGTAAGTGTAGATTATCGATTCCGACGCAAAAACGATAGTTAATTGTAACGTTTAGGGCCTCCTAATGACGATGGAACACTCAAATTGCGTCGAGATTCAATACATCGGCCTTCAGCCGACTTGTCTCCAAGGGTCTGTTGCTGCCTCGGGCACCTTATGGTCGTTCTCTTGTTAGTCTAGATTATCGAGTCCGACGCAAAAATGATAGTTAATTGTAACGTTTAGGGCCTCCTAATGACGATGGAACTCTCAGATTGCGTCGAGATTCAATACATCGGCCCCCAGCCGTCTTGTCTATAAGGGTCTATTGCTGCCTCGGGCACCTTATGGTCGTTCTCCTGTGAGTCTAGATTTTCGAATCCGACGCAAAAATGATAGTTAATTGTAACGTTTAGGGCCTTGTAATGACGATGGAACACTCAAATTGCGTCGAGATTCAATACATCGGCTTCCAGCCGACTTGTCTCCAAGGGTCTGTTGCTGCCTCGGGCACCTTATGGTCGTTCTCCTGTGAGTCTAGATTTTCGAATCCGACGCAAAAATGATTGTTAATTGTAACGTTCAGGGCCTCCTAATGACGATGGAACTCTCAAATTGCGTCGAGATTCAATACTTCGGCCTCCAGCCGACTTGTCTCCAAGGGGATATCGCTGCCTCGGGCACCACATGGTCGTTCTCTTGTAAGTCTACATTTTCGAATCCGACGCAAAAATGATAGTTAATTGTAACGTTCAGGGCCTCCTAATGACGATGGAACTCTCAAATTGCGTCGAGATTCAGTACATCGGCCTCCAGCCGACTTGTCTCCGAGGGGATATCGCTGCATCGGGCACCACATGGTCCGTCTCCGGTGAGTCTAGATTTTCGAATCCGACGCAAAAATGATAGTTAATTGTAACGTTCAGGGCCTCCTAATGCCGATGGAACACTCAAACTGCGTCGAGATTCAATACATCGGCTTCCAGCCGACTTATCTCCAAGGGTCTGTTGCTGCCTCGGGCACCTTATGGTCGTTCTCCTGTGAGTCTAGATTTTCGAATCCGACGCAAAAATGATAGTTAATTGTAACGTTTAGGGCCTCCTAATGACGATGGAACACTCAAATTGCGTCGAGATTCAGTACATCGTCCTGCAGCCGACTTGTCTCCAAGGGTCTATTGCTGCCTCGGGCACCACATGGTCCTTCTCCTGTGAGTCTAGATTTTCGAATCCGACGCAAAAATGATAGTGAATTGTAACGTTCAGCGCCTCCTAATGACGATAGAAGTCTCAAATTGCGTCGAGATTCAATACATCGACCTCCAGTCGACTTGTATCCAAGAGGATATTGCAGTTTCGGGCACCTTATGGTCGTTCTCTTGTAAGTCTAGTTTTTCGAATCCGACGCAAAAATGATAGTTAATTGTAACGTTCAGGGCCTCCTGATGACGATGGAACTCTCAAATTGCGTCTAGATTCAATACATCGGCTTCCAGCCGACTTGTGTCCATGGGTCAATTGCTGCATCGGGCACCTTATGGTCGTTCTCCTGTGAGTCTAGATTTTCGAATCCGACGCAAAAATGATAGTTAATTGTAACGTTCAGGGCCTCCTAATGCCGATGGAACACTCAAATTGCGTCGAGATTCAATACATCGGCTTCCAGCCGACTTGTCTCCAAGGGTCTGTTGCTGCCTCGGGCACCTTATCGTCGTTCTCTTGTAAGTCTAGATTATCGATTCCGACGCAAAAATGATAGTTAATTGTAACGTTTAGGGCCTCCTAATGACGATGGAACACTCAAATTGCGTCGAGAATCAATACATCGGCCTTCAGCCGACTTGTCTCCAAGGGTCTGTTGCTGCCTCGGGCACCTTATGGTCGTTCTCTTGTTAGTCTAGATTATCGAATCCGACGCAAAAATGATAGTTAATTGTAACGTTTAGGGCCTCCTAATGACGATGGAACTCTCAGATTGCGTCGAGATTCAATACATCGGCCCCCAGCCGTCTTGTCTATAAGGGTCTATTGCTGCCTCGGGCACCTTATGGTCGTTCTCCTGTGAGTCTAGATTTTCGAATCCGACGCAAAAATGATAGTTAATTGTAACGTTTAGGGCCTTGTAATGACGATGGAACTCTCAAATTGCGTCGAGATTCAATACATCGGCTTCCAGCCGACTTGTCTCCAAGGGTCTGTTGCTGCCCTCGGGCACCTTATGGTCGTTCTCCTGTGAGTCTAGATTTTCGAATCCGACGCAAAAATGATTGTTAATTGTAACGTTCAGGGCCTCCTAATGACGATGGAACTCTCAAATTGCGTCGAGATTCAATACATCGGCCTCCAGCCGGCTTGGCTCCAAGGGGATATCGCTGCATCGGGCACCACATGGTCGTTCTCTTGTAAGTCTAGATTTTCGAATCCGACGCAAAAATGATAGTTAATTGTAACGTTCAGGGCCTCCTAATGACGATGGAACCCTCAAATTGCGTCGAGATTCAGTACATCGTCCTCCAGCCGACTTGTCTCCAACGGTCTATTGCTGCCTCGGGCACCTTATGGTCGTTCTCTTGTAAGTCTAGATTTTCGAATCCGACGCAAAAATGATAGTTAATTGTAAAGTTCAGGGCCTCCAAATGCCGATGGAACACTCAAATTGCGTCGAGATTCAATACATCGTCCTGCAGCCGACTTGTCTCCAAGGGTCTGTTGCTGCCTCGGGCACCTTATGGTCGTTCTCTTGTTAGTCTAGATTATCGAATCCGACGCAAAAATGATAGTTAATTGTAACGTTTAGGGCCTCCAAATGACGATGGAACTCTCAAATTGCGTCGAGATTCAATACATCGGCCTCCAGCCGACTTGTCTCCGAGGGGATATCGCTGCATCGGGCACCACATACATGGTCCGTCTCCGGTGAGTCTAGATTTTCGAATCCGACGCAAAAATGATAGTTAATTGTAACGTTCAGGGCCTCCTAATGCCGATGGAACACTCAAACTGCGTCGAGATTCAATACATCGGCTTCCAGCCGACTTATCTCCAAGGGTCTGTTGCTGCCTCGGGCACCTTATGGTCGTTCTCCTGTGAGTCTAGATTTTCGAATCCGACGCAAAAATGATAGTTAATTGGAACGTTTAGAGCCTCCTAATGACGATGGAACACTCAAATTGCGTCGAGATTCAGTACATCGGCCTGCAGCCGACTTGTCTCCAAGGGTCTATTGCTGCCTCGGGCACCACATGGTCCTTCTCCTGTGAGTCTAGATTTTCGAATCCGACGCAAAAATGATAGTGAATTGTAACGTTTAGGGCCTCCTAATGACGGTGGAACACTCAAATTGCGTCGAGATTCAATACATCGGCCTCCAGCCGACTTGTCTCCAAGGGTCTGTTGCAGCCTCGGGCACCTTATGGTCGTTCTCCTGTGAGTCTAGATTTTCGAATCCGACGCAAAAATGATAGTTAATTGTAACGTTTCAGGGCCTCCTATTGGCGATGGAACACTCAAATTGCGTCGAGATTCATTACATCGGCCTCCAGCCGACTTGTCTCAAAGGGTCTATTGCTGCCTCCGGCTCCTTATGGTCGTTCTCCTGTGAGTCTAGATTTTCGAATCCGACGCAAAAATGATAGTGAATTGTAACGTTTAGGGCCTCCTAATGACGGTGGAACACTCAAATTGCGTCGAGATTGAATGCATCGGCCTCCAGCCGACTTGTCTCCAAGGTTCTGTTGCTGCCTCGGCACCTTATGGTTGTTCTCCTGTGAATTTAGATTATCGAATCCGACGCAAAGATGATAGTGAATTGTAACGTTCAGCGCCTCCTAATGACGATAGAAGTCTCAAATTGCGTCGAGATTCAATACATCGACCTCCAGTCGACTTGTATCCAAGAGGATATTGCAGTTTCGGGCACCTTATGGTCGTTCTCTTGTAAGTCTAGTTTTTCGAATCCGACGCAAAAATGATAGTTAATTGTAACGTTCAGGGCCTCCTGATGACGATGGAACTCTCAAATTGCGTCTAGATTCAATACATCGGCTTCCAGCCGACTTGTGTCCATGGTCAATTGCTGCCTCGGGCACCTTATGGTCGTTCTCCTGTGAGTCTAGATTTTCGAATCCGACGCAAAAATGATACTTAATTGTAACGTTCAGGGCCTCCTAATGCCGATGGAACACTCAAATTGCGTCGAGATTCAATACATCGGCTTCCAGCCGACTTGTCTCCAAGGGTCTGTTGCTTCCTCGGGCACCTTATCGTCGTTCTCTTGTAAGTCTAGATTATCGATTCCGACGCAAAAAATGATAGTTAATTGTAACGTTTAGGGCCTCCTAATGACGATGGAACACTCAAATTGCGTCGAGATTCAATACATCGGCCTTCAGCCGACTTGTCTCCAAGGGTCTGTTGCTGCCTCGGGCACCTTATGGTCGTTCTCTTGTTAGTCTAGATTATCGAATCCGACGCAAAAATGATAGTTAATTGTAACGTTTAGGGCCTCCTAATGACGATGGAACTCTCAGATTGCGTCGAGATTCAATACATCGGCCCCCAGCCGTCTTGTCTATAAGGGTCTATTGCTGCCTCGGGCACCTTATGGTCGTTCTCCCTGTGAGTCTAGATTTTCGAATCCGACGCAAAAATGATAGTTAATTGTAACGTTTAGGGCCTTGTAATGACGATGGAACACTCAAAATTGCGTCGAGATTCAATACATCGGCTTCCAGCCGACTTGTCTCCAAGGGTCTGTTTGCTTGCCTCGGGCACCTTATGGTCGTTCTCCTGTGAGTCTAGATTTTCGAATCCGACGCAAAAATGATTGTTAATTGTAACGTTCAGGGCCTCCTAATGACGATGGAACTCTGAAATTGCGTCAATACATCGGCCTCCAGCCGACTTGGCTCCAAGGGGATATCGCTGCATCGGGCACCACATGGTCGTTCTCTTGTAAGTCTAGATTTTCGAATCCGACGCAAAAATGATAGTTAATTGTAACGTTCAGGGCCTCCTAATGACGATGGAACCCTCAAGTTGCGTCGAGATTCAGTACATCGTCCTCCAGCCGACTTGTCTCCAACGGTCTATTGCTGCCTCGGGCACCTTATGGTCGTTCTCTTGTAAGTCTAGATTTTCGAATCCGACGCAAAAATGATAGTTAATTGTAACGTTCAGGGCCTCCTGATGACGATGGAACACTCAAATTGCGTCGAGATTCAATACATCGGCCTCCAGCCGACTTGTCTCCAAGGGTCTGTTGCTGCCTCGGGCACCTTATGGTCGTTCTCTTGTTAGTCTAGATTATCGAATCCGACGCAAAAATGATAGTTAATTGTAACGTTTAGGGCCTCCTAATGACGATGGAACTCTCAAATTGCGTCGAGATTCAATACATCGGCCTCCAGCCGACTTGTCTCCAAAGGTCTATTGCTGCCTCGGGCACCACATGGTCCTTCTCCTGTGAGTCTAGATTTTCGAATCCGACGCAAAAATGATAGTGAATTGTAACGTTTAGGGCCTTGTAATGACGATGGAACACTCAAATTGCGTCGAGATTCAATACATCGGCTTCCAGCCGACTTGTCTCCAAGGGTCTGTTGCTGCCTCGGGCACCTTATGGTCGTTCTCCTGTGAGTCTAGATTTTCGAATCCGACGCAAAAATGATTGTTAATTGTAACGTTCAGGGCCTCCTAATGACGATGGAACTCTCAAATTGCGTAGAGATTCAATACATCGGCCTCCAGCCGACTTGTCTCCGAGGGGATATCGCTGCCTCGGGCACCACATGGTCCGTCTCCGGTGAGTCTAGATTTCCGAATCCGACGCAAAAATGATAGTTAATTGTAACGTTAAGAGCCTGCTAATGCCGATGGAACACTCAAATTGCGTCGAGATTCAATACATCGGCCTCCAGCCGACTTGTCTCCAAGGGTCTGTTGCTGCCTCGGGCACCTTATGGTCGTTCTCCTGTGAGTCTAGATTTTCGAATCCGACGCAAAAATGATAGTTAATTGTAACGTTTAGGGCCTTGTAATGACGATGGAACACTCAAATTGCGTCGAGATTCAATACATCGGCCTGCAGCCGACTTGTCTCCAAGGGTCTATTGCTGCCTCGGGCACCACATGGTTCTTCTCCTGTGAGTCTAGATTTTCGAATCCGACGCAAAAATGATAGTGAATTGTAACGTTTAGGGCCTCCTAATGACGATGGAACACTCAAATTGCGTCGAGACTCAATACATCGGCCTCCAGCCGACTTGTCTCCAAGGGTCTGTTGCTGCCTCCGGCTCCTTATGGTCGTTCTCCTGTGAGTCTAGATTTTCGAATCCGACACAAAAATGATAGTGAATTGTAACGTTTAGGGCCTCCTAATGACGATGGAACACTCTAATTGCGTCGAGATTCAATGCATCGGCCTCCAGCCGACTTGTCTCCAAGGTTCTGTTGCTGCCTCGGCACCTTATGGTTGTTCTCCTGTGAATTTAGATTATCGAATCCGACGCAAAAATGATAGTGAATTGTAACGTTCAGCGCCTCCTAATGACGATAGAAGACTCAAATTGCGTCGAGATTCAATACATCGACCTCCAGTCGACTTGTATCCAAGAGGATATTGCAGTTTCGGGCACCTTATGGTCGTTCTCTTGTAAGTCTAGTTTTTCGAATCCGACGCAAAAATGATAGTTAATTGTAACGTTCAGGGCCTCCTGATGACGATGGAACTCTCAAATTGCGTCGAGATTCAATACATCGGCCTCCAGCCGACTTGTCTCCAAGGGTCTATTGCTGCCTTGGGCACCTTATGGTCGTTCTCTTGTAAGTCTAGATTATCAAATCCGACGCAAAAATGATAGTGAATTGTAACGCTTAGTGCCTCCTAATGACGATGGAACACTCAAATTGCGACGAGATTCAATACATCGGCCTCCAGCCGACTTGTCTCCAAGGGGATATCGCTGCCTCGGGCACCACATGGTCCGTCCCCGGTGAGTCTAGATTTTCGAATCCGACGCAAAAATGATAGTTAATTGGAACGTTCAGGGACTCCTAATGCCGATGGAACACTCAAATTGCGTCTAGATTCAATACATCGGCTTCCAGCCGACTTGTGTCCAAGGGTCTATTGCTGCCTAGGGCACCTTATGGTCGTTCTCCTGTGAGCCTAGATTTTCGAATCCGACGCAAAAATGATAGTTAATTGTAACGTTCAGGGCCTCCTAATGCCGATGGAACACTCAAATTGCGTCGAGATTCAATACATCGGCTTCCAGCCGACTTGTCTCCAAGGGTCTGTTGCTGCCTCGGGCACCTTATCGTCGTTCTCCTGTGAGTCTAGATTTTCGAATCCGACGCAAAAATGATAGTTAATTGTAACGTTTAGGGCCTTGTAATGACGATGGAACACTCAAATTGCGTCGAGATTCAATACATCGGCCTGCAGCCGACTTGTCTCCAAGGGTCTATTGCTGCCTCGGGCACCACATGGTTCTTCTCCTGTGAGTCTAGATTTTCGAATCCGACGCAAAAATGATAGTGAATTGTAACGTTTAGGGCCTCCTAATGACGATGGAACACTCAAATTGCGTCGAGATTCAATACATCGGCCTCCAGCCGAATTGTCTCCAAGGGTCTGTTGCTGCCTCCGGCTCCTTATGGTCGTTCTCCTGTGAGTCTAGATTTTCGAATCCGACGCAAAAATGATAGTGAATTGTAACGTTTAGGGCCTCCTAATGACGGTGGAACACTCAAATTGCGTCGAGATTCAATGCATCGGCCTCCAGCCGACTTGTCTCCAAGGTTCTGTTGCTGCCTCGGCACCTTATGGTTGTTCTCCTGTGAATTTAGATTATCGAATCCGACGCAAAAATGATAGTGAATTGTAACGTTCAGCGCCTCCTAATGACGATAGAAGTTTCAAATTGCGTCGAGATTCAATACATCGACCTCCAGTCGACTTGTATCCAAGAGGATATTGCAGTTTCGGGCACCTTATGGTCGTTCTCTTGTAAGTCTAGTTTTTCGAATCCGACGCAAAAATGATAGTTAATTGTAACGTTCAGGGCCTCCTGATGACGATGGAACTCTCAAATTGCGTCGAGATTCAATACATCGGCCTCCAGCGACTTGTCTCCAAGGGTCTATTGCTGCCTCGGGCACCTTATGGTCGTTCTCTTGTAAGTCTAGATTTTCGCATCCGACGCAAAAATGATAGTTACGTGTAACGTTCAGGGCCCCCTAATGCCGATGGAACACTCAAATTGCGTCTAGATTCAATTTATCGGCCTCCAGCCGACTTGTCTCCAAGGGTCTGTTGCTGCCTTGGGCACCTTATGGTCGTTCTCTTGTAAGTCTAGATTATCAAATCCGACGCAAAAATGATTGTTAATTGTAACGTTCAGGGCCTCCTAATGACGATGGAACTCTCAAATTGCGTAGAGATTCAATACATCGGCTTCCAGCCGACTTGTCTCCAAGGGTCTGTTGCTGCCTCGGGCACCTTATGGTCGTTCTCCTGTGAGTCTAGATTTTCGAATCCGACGCAAAAATGATTGTTAATTGTAACGTTCAGGGCCTCCTAATGACGATGGAACTCTCAAATTGCGTAGAGATTCAATACATCGGCCTCCAGCCGACTTGTCTCCGAGGGGATATCGCTGCCTCGGGCACCACATGGTCCGTCTCCGGTGAGTCTAGATTTCCGAATCCGACGCAAAAATGATAGTTAATTGTAACGTTCAGAGCCTCCTAATGCCGATGGAACACTCAAATTGCGTCGAGATTCAATACATCGGCCTCCAGCCGACTTGTCTCCAAGGGTCTGTTGCTGCCTCGGGCACCTTATGGTCGTTCTCCTGTGAGTCTAGATTTTCGAATCCGACGCAAAAATGATAGTTAATTGTAACGTTTAGGGCCTTGTAATGACGATGGAACACTCAAATTGCGTCGAGATTCAATACATCGGCCTGCAGCCGACTTGTCTCCAAGGGTCTATTGCTGCCTCGGGCACCACATGGTTCTTCTCCTGTGAGTCTAGATTTTCGAATCCGACGCAAAAATGATAGTGAATTGTAACGTTTAGGGCCTCCTAATGACGATGGAACACTCAAATTGCGTCGAGATTCAATACATCGGCCTCCAGCCGACTTGTCTCCAAGGGTCTGTTGCTGCCTCCGGCTCCTTATGGTCGTTCTCCTGTGAGTCTAGATTTTCGAATCCGACGCAAAAATGATAGTGAATTGTAACGTTTAGGGCCTCCTAATGACGATGGAACACTCAAATTGCGTCGAGATTCAATGCATCGGCCTCCAGCCGACTTGTCTCCAAGGTTCTGTTGCTGCCTCGGCACCTTATGGTTGTTCTCCTGTGAATTTAGATTATCGACTCCGACGCAAAAATGATAGTGAATTGTAACGTGCAGCGCCTCCTAATGACGAAGGAAGACTCAAATTGCGTCGAGATTCAATACATCGACCTCCAGTCGACTTGTATCCAAGAGGATATTGCAGTTTCGGGCACCTTATGGTCGTTCTCTTGTAAGTCTAGTTTTTCGAATCCGACGCAAAAATGATAGTTAATTGTAACGTTCAGGGCCTCCTGATGACGATGGAACTCTCAAATTGCGTCGAGATTCAATACATCGGCCTCCAGCCGACTTGTCTCCAAGGGTCTATTGCTGCCTTGGGCACCTTATGGTCGTTCTCTTGTAAGTCTAGATTATCAAATCCGACGCAAAAATGATAGTGAATTGTAACGCTTAGTGCCTCCTAATGACGATGGAACACTCAAATTGCGACGAGATTCAATACATCGGCCTCCAGCCGACTTGTCTCCAAGGGGATATCGCTGCCTCGGGCACCACATGGTCCGTCTCCGGTGAGTCTAGATTTTCGAATCCGACGCAAAAATGATAGTTAATTGGAACGTTCAGGGACTCCTAATGCCGATGGAACACTCAAATTGCGTCTAGATTCAATACATCGGCTTCCAGCCGACTTGTGTCCAAGGGTCTATTGCTGCCTAGGGCACCTTATGGTCGTTCTCCTGCGAGCCTAGATTTTCGAATCCGACGCAAAAATGATAGTTAATTGTAACGTTCAGGGCCTCCTAATGCCGATGGAACACTCAAATTGCGTCGAGATTCAATACATCGGCTTCCAGCCGACTTGTCTCCAAGGGTCTGTTGCTGCCTAGGGCACCTTATCGTCGTTCTCCTGTGAGTCTAGATTTTCGAATCCGACGCAAAAATGATAGTTAATTGTAACGTTTAGGGCCTTGTAATGACGATGGAACACTCAAATTGCGTCGAGATTCAATACATCGGCCTGCAGCCGACTTGTCTCCAAGGGTCTATTGCTGCCTCGGGCACCAAATGGTTTTTCTCCTGTGAGTCTAGATTTTCGAATCCGACGCAAAAATGATAGTGAATTGTAACGCTTAGTGCCTCCTAGTGACGATGGAACACTCAAATTGCGTCGAGATTCAATACATCGGCCTCCAGCCGACTTGTCTCCAAGGGGATATCGCTGCCTCGGGCACCACATGGTCCGTCTCCGGTGAGTCTAGATTTTCGAATCCGACGCAAAAATGATAGTTAATTGGAACGTTCAGGGACTCCTAATGCCGATGGAACACTCAAATTGCGTCTAGATTCAATACATCGGCTTCCAGCCGACTTGTGTCCATGGGTCTATTGCTGCCTCGGGCACCTTATGGTCGTTCTCCTGTGAGTCTAGATTTTCGAATCCGACGCAAAAATGATAGTTAATTGTAACGTTTAGGGCCTTGTAATGACGATGGAACACTCAAATTGCGTCGAGATTCAATACATCGGCTTCCAGCCGACTTGTCTCCAAGGGTCTGTTGCTGCCTCGGGCACCTTATGGTCGTTCTCCTGTGAGTCTAGATTTTCGAATCCGACGCAAAAATGATTGTTAATTGTAACGTTCAGGGCCTCCTAATGACGATGGAACTCTCAAATTGCGTAGAGATTCAATACATCGGCCTCCAGCCGACTTGTCTCCAAGGGTCTGTTGCTGCCTCGGGCACCTTATGGTCGTTCTCCTGTGAGTCTAGATTTTCGAATCCGACGCAAAAATGATAGTTAATTGTAACGTTTAGGGCCTTGTAATGACGATGGAACACTCAAATTGCGTCGAGATTCAATACATCGGCCTGCAGCCGACTTGTCTCCAAGGGTCTATTGCTGCCTCGGGCACCACATGGTTCTTCTCCTGTGAGTCTAGATTTTCGAATCCGACGCAAAAATGATAGTGAATTGTAACGTTTAGGGCCTCCTAATGACGATGGAACACTCAAATTGCGTCGAGATTCAATACATCGGCCTCCAGCCGACTTGACTCCAAGGGTCTGTTGCTGCCTCCGGCTCCTTATGGTCGTTCTCCTGTGAGTCTAGATTTTCGAATCCGACGCAAAAATGATAGTGAATTGTAACGTTTAGGGCCTCCTAATGACGATGGAACACTCAAATTGCGTCGAGATTCAATGCATCGGCCTCCAGCCGACTTGTCTCCAAGGTTCTGTTGCTGCCTCGGCACCTTATGGTTGTTCTCCTGTGAATTTAGATTATCGAATCCGACGCAAAAATGATAGTGAATTGTAACGTTCAGCGCCTCCTAATGACGATAGAAGACTCAAATTGCGTCGAGATTCAATACATCGACCTCCAGTCGACTTGTATCCAAGAGGATATTGCAGTTTCGGGCACCTTATGGTCGTTCTCTTGTAAGTCTAGTTTTTCGAATCCGACGCAAAAATGATAGTTAATTGTAACGTTCAGGGCCTCCTGATGACGATGGAACTCTCAAATTGCGTCGAGATTCAATACATCGGCCTCCAGCCGACTTGTCTCCAAGGGTCTATTGCTGCCTTGGGCACCTTATGGTCGTTCTCTTGTAAGTCTAGATTATCAAATCCGACGCAAAAATGATAGTGAATTGTAACGCTTAGTGCCTCCTAATGACGATGGAACACTCAAATTGCGACGAGATTCAATACATCGGCCTCCAGCCGACTTGTCTCCAAGGGGATATCGCTGCCTCGGGCACCACATGGTCCGTCTCCGGTGAGTCTAGATTTTCGAATCCGACGCAAAAATGATAGTTAATTGGAGCGTTCAGGGACTCCTAATGCCGATGGAACACTCAAATTGCGTCTAGATTCAATACATCGGCTTCCAGCCGACTTGTGTCCAAGGGTCTATTGCTGCCTAGGGCACCTTATGGTCGTTCTCCTGTGAGCCTAGATTTTCGAATCCGACGCAAAAATGATAGTTAATTGTAACGTTCAGGGCCTCCTAATGCCGATGGAACACTCAAATTGCGTCGAGATTCAATACATCGGCTTCCAGCCGACTTGTCTCCAAGGGTCTGTTGCTGCCTAGGGCACCTTATCGTCGTTCTCCTGTGAGTCTAGATTTTCGAATCCGACGCAAAAATGATAGTTAATTGTAACGTTTAGGGCCTTGTAATGACGATGGAACACTCAAATTGCGTCGAGATTCAATACATCGGCCTGCAGCCGACTTGTCTCCAAGGGTCTATTGCTGCCTCGGGCACCAAATGGTTTTTCTCCTGTGAGTCTAGATTTTCGAATCCGACGCAAAAATGATAGTGAATTGTAACGTTTAGGGCCTCCTAATGACGATGGAACACTCAAATTGCGTCGAGATTCAATACATCGGCCTCCAGCCGACTTGTCTCCAAGGGTCTGTTGCTGCCTCCGGCTCCTTATGGTCGTTCTAATGTGAGTCTAGATTTTCGAATCCGACGCAAAAATGATAGTGAATTGTAACGTTTAGGGCCTCCTAATGACGATGGAACACTCAAATTGCGTCGAGATTCAATGCATCGGCCTCCAGCCGACTTGTCTCCAAGGTTCTGTTGCTGCCTCGGCACCTTATGGTTGTTCTCCTGTGAATTTAGATTATCGAATCCGACGCAAAAATGATAGTTAATTGTAACGTTCAGGGCCTCCTGATGACGATGGAACTCTCAAATTGCGTCGAGATTCAATACATCGGCCTCCAGCCGACTTGTCTCCAAGGGTCTATTGCTGCCTTGGGCACCTTATGGTCGTTCTCTTGTAAGTCTAGATTATCAAATCCTACGCAAAAATGATAGTGAATTGTAACGCTTAGTGCCTCCTAATGACGATGGAACACTCAAATTGCGACGAGATTCAATACATCGGCCTCCAGCCGACTTGTCTCCAAGGGGATATCGCTGCCTCGGGCACCACATGGTCCGTCTCCGGTGAGTCTAGATTTTCGAATCCGACGCAAAAATGATAGTTAATTGGAACGTTCAGGGACTCCTAATGCCGATGGAACACTCAAATTGCGTCTAGATTCAATACATCGGCTTCCAGCCGACTTGTGTCCAAGGGTCTATTGCTGCCTAGGGCACCTTATGGTCGTTCTCCTGTGAGCCTAGATTTTCGAATCCGACGCAAAAATGATAGTTAATTGTAACGTTCAGGGCCTCCTAATGCCGATGGAACACTCAAATTGCGTCGAGATTCAATACATCGGCTTCCAGCCGACTTGTCTCCAAGGGTCTGTTGCTGCCTCGGGCACCTTATCGTCGTTCTCTTGTAAGTCTAGATTATCGATTCCGACGCAAAAATGATAGTTAATTGTAACGTTTAGGGCCTCCTAATGACGATGGAACACTCGAATTGCGTCGAGATTCAATACATCGGCCTCCAGCCGACTTGTCTCCAAGGGTCTGTTGCTGCCTCGGGCACCTTATGGTTGTTCTCCTGTGAATTTAGATTATCGAATCCGACGCAAAAATGATAGTGAATTGTAACGTTCAGCGCCTCCTAATGACGATAGAAGACTCAAATTGCGTCGAGATTCAATACATCGGCCTCCAGCCGACTTGTCTCCAAGGGTCTATTGCTGCCTCGGGCACCTTATGGTCGTTCTCTTGTAAGTCTAGATTTTCGTATCCGACGCAAAAATGATAGTTAATTGTAACGTTCAGGGCCCCCTAATGCCGATGGAACACTCAAATTGCGTCTAGATTCAATTTATCGGCCTCCAGCCGACATGTCTCCAAGGGTCTGTTGCTGCCTTGGGCACCTTATGGTCGTTCTCTTGTAAGTCTAGATTATCAAATCCGACGCAAAAATGATAGTGAATTGTAACGCTTAGTGCCTCCTAATGACGATGGAACACTCAAATTGCGACGAGATTCAATACATCGGCCTCCAGCCGACTTGTCTCCAAGGGGATATCGCTGCCTCGGGCACCACATGGTCCGTCTCCGGTGAGTCTAGATTTTCGAATCCGACGCAAAAATGATAGTTAATTGGAACGTTCAGGGACTCCTAATGCCGATGGAACACTCAAATTGCGTCTAGATTCAATACATCGGCTTCCAGCCGACTTGTGTCCAAGGGTCTATTGCTGCCTCGGGCACCTTATGGTCGTTCTCCTGTGAGCCTAGATTTTCGAATCCGACGCAAAAATGATAGTTAATTGTAACGTTCAGGGCCTCCTAATGCCGATGGAACACTCAAATTGCGTCGAGATTCAATACATCGGCTTCCAGCCGACTTGTCTCCAAGGGTCTGTTGCTGCCTCGGGCACCTTATCGTCGTTCTCTTGTAAGTCTAGATTATCGATTCCGACGCAAAAATGATAGTTAATTGTAACGTTTAGGGCCTCCTAATGACGATGGAACACTCAAATTGCGTCGAGATTCAATACATCGGCCTCCAGCCGACTTGTCTCCAAGGGTCTGTTGCTGCCTCGGGCACCTTATGGTCGTTCTCTTGTTAGTCTAGATTATCGAATCCGACGCAAAAATGATAGTTAATTGTAACGTTTAGGGCCTCCTAATGACGATGGAACTCTCAGATTGCGTCGAGATTCAATACATCGGCCTCCAGCCGACTTGTCTATAAGGGTCTATTGCTGCCTCGGGCACCTTATGGTCGTTCTCCTGTGAGTCTAGATTTTCGAATCCGACGCAAAAATGATAGTTAATTGTAACGTTTAGGGCCTTGTAATGACGATGGAACACTCAAATTGCGTCGAGATTCAATACATCGGCTTCCAGCCGACTTGTCTCCAAGGGTCTGTTGCTGCCTCGGGCACCTTATGGTCGTTCTCCTGTGAGTCTAGATTTTCGAATCCGACGCAAAAATGATTGTTAATTGTAACGTTCAGGGCCTCCTAATGACGATGGAACTCTCAAATTGCGTCGAGATTCAATACATCGGCCTCCAGCCGACTTGTCTCCAAGGGGATATCGCTGCCTCGGGCACCACATGGTCGTTCTCTTGTAAGTCTAGATTTTCGAATCCGACGCAAAAATGATAGTTAATTGTAACGTTCAGGGCCTCCTAATGACGATGGAACTCTCAAATTGCGTCGAGATTCAGTACATCGTCCTCCAGCCGACTTGTCTCCAACGGTCTATTGCTGCCTCGGGCACCTTATGGTCGTTCTCTTGTAAGTCTAGATTTTCGAATCCGACGCAAAAATGATAGTTAATTGTAACGTTCAGGGCCTCCTAATGCCGATGGAACACTCAAATTGCGTCGAGATTCAGTACATCGGCCTCCAGCCGACTTGTCTCCAAGGGTCTGTTGCTGCCTCGGGCACCTTATGGTCGTTCTCTTGTTAGTCTAGATTATCGAATCCGACGCAAAAATGATAGTTAATTGTAACGTTTAGGGCCTCCTAATGACGATGGAACTCTCAAATCGCGTCGAGATTCAATACATCGGCCTCCAGCCGACTTGTCTCCGAGGGGATATCGCTGCCTCGGGAACCACATGGTCCGTCTCCGGTGAGTCTAGATTTTCGAATCCGACGCAAAAATGATAGTTAATTGTAACGTTCAGGGCCTCCTAATGCCGATGGAACACTCAAATTGCGTCGAGATTCAATACATCGGCCTGCAGCCGACTTGTCTCCAAGGGTCTATTGCTGCCTCGGGCACCACATGGTCCTTCTCCTGTGAGTCTAGATTTTCGAATCCGAAGCAAAAATGATAGTGAATTGTAACGTTTAGGGCCTCCTAATGACGATGGAACACTCAAATTGCGTCGAGATTCAATACATCGGCCTACAGCCGACTTGTCTCCAAGGGTCTGTTGCAGCCACGGGCACCTTATGGTCGTTCTCCTGTGAGTCTAGATTTTCGAATCCGACGCAAAAATGATAGTTAATTGTAACGCTCAGGGCCTCCTAATGCCGATGGAACACTCAAATTGCGTCGAGATTCAATTTATCGGCCTCCAGCCGACTTGTCTCCAAGGGTCTGTTTCTGCCTTGGGCACCTTATGGTCGTTCTCTTGTAAGTCTAGATTATCGAATCCGACGCAAAAATGATAGTGAATTGTAACGTTTAGTGCCTCCTAATGACGATGGAACACACAAATTGCGTCGAGATTCAGTACATCGGCCTCCAGCCGCCTTGTCTCCAAGGGGATATCGCTGCCTCGGGCACCACATGGTCCGTCTCCGGTGAGTCTAGATTTTCGAATCCGACGCAAAAATGATACTTAATTGGAACTTTCAGGGCCTCCTAATGCCGATGGAACACTCAAATTGCGTCGAGATTCAATACATCGGCCTCCAGCCGACTTGTCTCCAAGGGTCTGTTGCTGCCTTGGACACCTTATGGTCGTTCTCTTGTTAGTCTAGATTATCGAATCCGACGCAAAAATGATAGTTAATTGTAACGTTTAGGGCCTCCTAATGACGATGGAACTCTCTAATTGCGTCGAGATTCAATACATCGGCCTCCAGCCGACTTGTCTCCGAGGGGATATCGCTGCCTCGGGCACCACATGGTCCGTCTCCGGTGAGTCTAGATTTTCGAATCCGACGCAAAAATGATAGTTAATTGTAACGTTCAGGGCCTCCTAATGCCGATGGAACACTCAAATTGCGTCGAGATTCAATACTTCGGCCTCCAGCCGACTTGTCTCCAAGGGTCTGTTGCAGCCTCGGGCACCTTATGGTCGTTCTCCTGTGAGTCTAGATTTTCGAATCCGACGCAAAAATGGTAGTTAATTGTGACGTTCAGCGCCTCCTAATGACGATAGAAGACTCAAATTGCGTCGAGATTCAATACATCGACCTCCAGTCGACTTGTATCCAAGAGGATATTGCAGTTTCGGGCACCTTATGGTCGTTCTCTTGTAAGTCTAGTTTTTCGAATCCGACGCAAAAATGATAGTTAATTGTAACGTTCAGGGCCTCCTGATAACGATGGAACTCTCAAATTGCGTCGAGATTCAATACATCGGCCTCCAGCCGACTTGTCTCCAAGGGGATATCGCTGCCTCGGGCACCACATGGTCCGTCTCCGGTGAGTCTAGATTTTCGAATCCGACGCAAAAATGATACTTAATTGGAACGTTCAGGGCCTCCTAATGCCGATGGAACACTCAAATTGCGTCGAGATTCAATAAATCGGCCTCCAGCCGACTTGTCTCCAACGGTCTGTTGCTGCCTCGGGCACCTTATGGTCGTTCTCCTGTGAGTTTAGATTTTCGAATCCGACGCAAAAATGATTGTTAATTGTAACGTTCAGGGCCTCCTAATGACGATGGAACTCTCAGATTGCGTCGAGATTCAATACATCGGCTTCCAGCCGCCTTGTCTCCAAGGGTCTGTTGCTGCCTCATGCACCTTATCGTCGTTCTCTTGTAAGTCTAGATTATCGATTCCGACGCAAAAATGATAGTTAATTGTACGTTTAGGGCCTCCTAATGACGATGGAACACTCAAATTGCGTCGAGATTCAATACATCGGCCTCCAGCCGACTTGTCTCCAAGGGTCTATTGCTGCTTCGGGCACCTTATGGTCGTTCTCCTGTGAGTCTAGATTTTCGAATCCGACGCAAAAATGACAGTTAATTGTAACGTTCAGGGCCTCCTAATGACGATGGAACTTTCAAATTGCGTCGAGATTCAATACATCGGCCTCCATCCGACTTGTCTCCAGGGGGATATCGCTGCCTCGGGCACCACATGGTCGTTCTCTTGTAAGACTAGATTTTCGAATCCGACGCAAAAATGATAGTTAATTGTAACGTTCAGGGCCTCCTAATGACGATGGAACTCTCAAATTGCGTCGAGATTCAATACATCGTCCTCCAGCCGACTTGTCTCCAAGGGTCTATTGCAGCCTGGGGCACCTTATGGTCGTTCTCCTGTGAGTCTAGATTTTCGAATCAGACGCAAAAATGATTGTTAATTGTAACGTTCAGGGCCTCCTAATGACGATGGAACTCTCAAATTGCGTCGAGATTCAATACATCGGCCTCCAGCCGACTTGTCTCCGAGGGGATATCGCTGCCTCGGGCACCACATGGTCCGTCTCCTGTGAGTCTAGATTTTCGATTCCGACGCAAAAATGATAGTTAGTTGTAACGTTTAGGGCCTCCTAATGCCGATGGAACACTCAAATTGCGTCGAGATCCAATACATCGGCCTCCAGCCGACTTGTCTCCAAGGGTCTGTTGCTGCCTCGGGCACCTTATGGTCATTCTCTTGTATGTCTAGATTATCGAATCCCACGCAAAAATGATAGTGAATTGTAACGTTTAGGGCCTCCTAATGACGATGGAACTCTCAGATTGCGTCGAGATTCAATACATCGGCTTCCAGCCGACTTGTCTCCAAGGGTCTGTTGCTGCCTCGGGCACCTTATGGTCGTTCTCTTGTTAGTCTACATTATGGAATCCGACGCAAAAATGATAGTTAATTGTAACGTTTAGGGCCTTGTAGTGACGATAGAACACTCAAATTGCCTCGAGATTCAATACATCAGCCTGCAGCCGACTTGACTCCAAGGGTCTATTGCTGCCTCGGGCACCACATGGTCCTTCTCCTGTGAGTCTAGATTTTCGAATCCGACGCAAAAATGATAGTGAATTGTAACGTTTAGGGCCTCCTAATGAGGATGGAACTCTCAAATTGCGTGGAGATTCAATACATCGGCCTCCAGCCGACTTGTCTCCAAGGGTCTGTTGCTGCCTCTGGCACCTTATGGTCGTTCTCTTGTAAGTCTAGATTATCGAATCCAACGCAAAAATGATAGTTAATTGTAACGTTTAGGGCCGCCTAATGACGATGGAACACTCAAATTGCGACGAGATTCAATACATCGGCCTCCAGCCGACTTGT
The DNA here is from genome assembly GCF_021461395.2 of Schistocerca americana. Taxonomy (NCBI): domain Eukaryota; kingdom Metazoa; phylum Arthropoda; class Insecta; order Orthoptera; family Acrididae; genus Schistocerca; species Schistocerca americana. The sequence goes on from NW_025726122.1 coordinate 109,018, forward strand.
CTCCAAGGGTCTAATGCTGCCTCGGGCACCTTATGGTCGTTCTCTTGTAAGTCTAGATTTTCGAATCCGACGCAAAAATGATAGTTAATTGAAACGTTCAGGGCCTCCTAATGCCGATGGAACTCTCAAATTGTGTCGAGATTCAATACATCGTCCTCCAGCCGACTTGTCTCCAAGGGCTATTGCTGCCTCGGGCACCTTATGGTCGTTCTCCTGTGAGTCTAGATTTTCGAATCCGACGCAAAAATGATTGTTAATTGTAACGTTTAGTGCCTCCTAATGACGATGGAACACACAAATTGCGTCGAGATTCAGTACATCGGCCTCCAGCCGACTTGTCTCCAAGGGGATATCGCTGCCTCGGGCACCACATGGTCCGGCTCCGGTGAGTCTAGATTTTCGAATCCGACGCAAAAATGATACTTAATTGGAACGTTCAGGGCCTCCTAATGCCGATGGAACACTCAAATTGCGTCGAGATTCAATACATCGGCCTCCAGCCGACTTGTCTCCAAGGGTCTGTTGCAGCCTCGGGCACCTTATGGTCGTTCTCCTGTGAGTCTAGATTTTCGAATCCGACGCAAAAATGATAGTTAATTGTAACGTTCAGGACCTCCTAATGCCGATGGAACACTCAAATTGCGTCGAGATTCAATACATCGACCTCCAGTCGACTTGTATCCAAGAGGATATTGCAGTTTCGGGCACCTTATGGTCGTTCTCTTGTAAGTCTAGTTTTTCGAATCCGACGCAAAAATGATAGTTAATTGTAACGTTCAGGGCCTCCTGATGACGATGGAACTCTCAAATTGCGTCGAGATTCAATACATCGGCCTCCAGCCGACTTGTCTCCAAGGGGAGATCGCTGCCTCGGGCACCACATGGTCCGTCTCCGGTGAGTCTAGATTTTTCGAATCCGACGCAAAAATGATACTTAATTGGAACGTTCAGGGCCTCCTAATGCCGATGGAACACTCAAATTGCGTCGAGATTCAATACATCGGCCTCCAGCCGACTTGTCTCCAAGGGTCTGTTGCTGCCTCGGGCACCTTATGGTCGTTCTCTTGTTAGTCTAGATTATCGAATCCGACGCAAAAATGATAGTTAATTGTAACGTTTAGGTCGTCCTAATGACGATGGAACTCTCAAATTGCGTCGAGATTCAATACATCGGCCTCCAGCCGACTTGTCTCCGAGGGGATATCGCTGCCTCGGGCACCACATGGTCCGTCTCCGGTGAGTCTAGATTTTCGAATCCGACGCAAAAATGATAGTTAATTGTAACGTTCAGGGCCTCCTAATGCCGATGGAACCCTCAAATTGCGTCGAGATTCAATACATCGGCCTCCAGCCGACTTGTCTCCAAGGGTCTGTTGCAGCCTCGGGCACCTTATGGTCGTTCTCCTGTGAGTCTAGATTTTCGAATCCGACGCAAAAATGATAGTTAATTGTAACGTTCAGGGCCTCCTATTGGCGACGGAACACTCAAATTGCGTCGAGATTCATTACATCGGCTTCCAGCCGACTTGTCTCCAAGGGTCTGTTGCTGCCTCGGACACCTTATGGTCGTTCTCTTGTAAGTCTAGATTATCGATTCCGACGCAAAAATGATAGTTAATTGTAGCGTTTAGGGCCTCCTAATGACGATGGAACACTCAAATTGCGTCGAGATTCAATACATCGGCCTCCAGCCAACTTGTCTCCAAGGGTCTATTGCTGCCTCGTGCACCTTATGGTCGTTCTCCTGAGAGTCTAGATTTTCGAATACGACGCAAAAATGATAGTTAATTGTAACGTTCAGGGCCTCCTAATGACGATGGAACTTTCAAATTGCGTCGAGATTCAATACATCGGCCTCCAGCCGACTTGTGTCCAAGGGGTTATCGCTGCCTCGGGCACCACATGGTCGTTCTCTTGTAAGTCTAGATTTTCGAATCCGACGCAAAAATGATAGTTGATTGTAACGTTCAGGGCCTCCTAATGACAATGGAACTCTCAAATTGCGTCGAGATTCAATACATCGTCCTCCAGCCGACTTGTCTCCAACGGTCTATTGCTGCCTCAGGCACCTTATGGTCGTTCTCCTGTGAGTCCAGATTTTCGAATCCGACGCAAAAATGATTGTTAATTGTAACGTTCAGGGCCTCCTAATGACGATGGAACTCTCAGATTGCGTCGAGATTCAATACATCGGCTTCCAGCCGCCTTGTCTCCAAGGGTCTGTTGCTGCCTCATGCACCTTATCGTCGTTCTCTTGTAAGTCTAGATTATCGATTCCGACGCAAAAATGATAGTTAATTGTACGTTTAGGGCCTCCTAATGACGATGGAACACTCAAATTGCGTCGAGATTCAATACATCGGCCTCCAGCCGACTTGTCTCCAAGGGTCTATTGCTGCCTCGGGCACCTTATGGTCGTTCTCCTGTGAGTCTAGATTTTCGAATCCGACACAAAAATGATAGTTAATTGTAACGTTCAGGGCCTCCTAATGACGATGGAACTTTCAAATTGCGTCGAGATTCAATACATCGGCCTCCAGCCGACTTGTCTCCAGGGGGATATCGCTGCCTCGGGCACCACATGGTCGTTCTCTTGTAAGTCTAGATTTTCGAATCCGACGCAAAAATGATAGTTAATTGTAACGTTCAGGGCCTCCTAATGACGATGGAACTCTCAAATTGCGTCGAGATTCAATACATCGTCCTCCAGCCGACTTGTCTCCAACGGTCTATTGCTACCTCGGGCACCTTATGGTCGTTCTCTTGTAAGTATAGATTTTCGAATCCGACGCAAAAATGATAGTTAATTGTAACGTTCAGGGCCTCCTAATGCCGATGGAACACTCAAATTGCGTCGAGATTCAATACATCGGCCTCCAGCCGACTTGTCCCCAAGGGTCTGTTGCTGCCTCGGGCACCTTATGGTCGTTCTCTTGTTAGTCTAGATTATCGAATCCGACGCAAAAATGATAGTTAATTGTAACGCTTAGGGCCTCCTAATGACGATGGAACTCTCAGATTGCGTCGAGATTCAATACATCGGCCTCCAGCCGACTTGTCTCCAAGGGTCTATTGCAGCCTGGGGCACCTTATGGTCGTTCTCCTGTGAGTCTAGATTTTCGAATCCGACGCAAAAATGATTGTTAATTGTAACGTTCAGGGCCTCCTAATGACGATGGAACTCTCAAATTGCGTCGAGATTCAATACATCGGCCTCCAGCCGACTTGTCTCCGAGGGGATATCGCTGCCTCGGGCACCACATGGTCCGTCTCCTGTGAGTCTAGATTTTCGATTCCGACGCAAAAATGATAGTTAGTTGTAACGTTTAGGGGCCTCCTAATGCCGATGGAACACTCAAATTGCGTCGAGATTCAATACATCGGCCTCCAGCTGACTTGTCTCCAAGGGTCTGTTGCTGACTCGGGCACCTTATGGTCGTTCTCCTGTGAGTCTATATTTTCGAATCCGACGCAAAAATGATAGTTAACTGTAACGTTCAGGGCCTCCTAATTACAATGGAACTCTCAGATTGCGTCGAGATTCAATACATCGGCTTCCAGCCGACTTGTCTCCAAGGGGATATCGCTGCCTCGGGCACCACATGGTCCGTCTCCGGTGAGTCTAGATTTTCGAATCCGGCGAAAAAATGATAGTTAATTGTAACGTTCAGGGCCTCCTAATGCCGATGGAACACGCAAATTGCGTCGAGATTCAATACATCGGCCTCCAGCCGACTTGTCTCCAAGGGTCTGTTGCTGCCTCGGGCACGTTATGGTCGTTCTCTTGTTAGTATAGATTATCGAATCCGACGCACAAATGATAGTTAATTGTAACGTTTAGGGCCTCCTAATGACGATGGAACTCTCAGATTGCGTCGAGATTCAATACATCGGCCTCCAGCCGACTTGTCTCCAAGGGTTTATTGCTGCCTCAGGCACCTTATGGTCGTTCTCCTGTGAGTCTAGATTTTCGAATCCGACGCAAAAATGATTCTTAAATGTAACGTTCAGGGCCTCCTAATGACGATGGAACTCTCAAATTGCGTCGAGATTCAATACATTGGCCTCCAGCCGACTTGTCTCCGAGGGGATATCGTTGCCTCGGGCACCACATGGTCCGTCTCCGGTGAGTCTAGATTTTCGAATCCGACGCAAAAATGATAGTTAATTGTAACGTTTAGGGCCTCCTAATGCCGATGGAACACTCAAATTGCGTCAAGATTCAATACATCGGCCTCCAGCCGACTTGTCTCCAAGGGTCTGTTGCTGCCTCGGGCACCTTATGGTCGTTCTCCTGTGAGTCTAGATTTTTGAATCCGACGCAAAAATGATAGTTAATTGTAACGTTCAGGGCCTTGTAGTGACGATGGAACACTCAAATTGCGTCGAGATTCAATACATCGGCCTGCAGCCGACTTGTCTCCAAGGGTCTATTGCTGCCTCGGGCACCACATGGTCCTTCTCCTGTGAGTCAAGATTTTCGAATCCGACGCAAAAATGATAGTGATTTGTAACGTTTAGGGCCTCCTAATGACGATGGAACACTCAAATTGCGTCGAGATTCAATACATCGGCCTCCAGCCGACTTGTCTCCAAGGGTCTGTTGCTGCCTCGGGCACCTTATGGTCGATTTCCTGTGAGTCCAGATTTTCGAATCCGACGCAAAAATGATAGTTAATTGTAACGTTCAGGGCCTCCTAATGCCGATGGAACACTCAAATTGCGTCGAGATCCAATACATCGGCCTCCAGCCGACTTGTCTCCAAGGGTCTGTTGCTGCCTCGGGCACCTTATGGTCATTCTCTTGTATGTCGAGATTATCGAATCCCACGCAAAAATGATAGTTAATTGAAACGTTTAGGGCCTCCTAATGACGATGGAACTCTCAGATTGCGTCGAGATTCAATACATCGGCCTCCAGCCGACTTGTCTCCAAGGGTCTGATGCTGCCTCGGGCACCTTATGGTCGTTCTCTTGTTAGTCTACATTATGGAATCCGACGCAAAAATGATAGTTAATTGTAACGTTCAGGGCCTCCTATTGGCGACGGAACACTCAAATTGCGTCGAGATTCATTACATCGGCTTCCAGCCGACTTGTCTCCAAGGGTCTGTTGCTGCCTCGGACACCTTATCGTCGTTCTCTTGTAAGTCTAGATTATCGATTCCGACGCAAAAATGAAAGTTAATTGTAACGTTTAGGGCCTCCTAATGACGATGGAACACTCAAATTGCGTCGAGATTCAATACATCGGCCTCCAGCCGACTTGTCTCCAAGGGTCTATTGCTGCCTCGTGCACCTTATGGTCGTTCTCCTGAGAGTCTAGATTTTCGAATACGACGCAAAAATGATAGTTAATTGTAACGTTCAGGGCCTCCTAATGACGATGGAACTTTCAAATTGCGTCGAGATTCAATACATCGGCCTCCAGCCGACTTGTGTCCAAGGGGTTATCGCTGCCTCGGGCACCACATGGTCGTTCTCTTGTAAGTCTAGATTTTCGAATCCGACGCAAAAATGATAGTTGATTGTAACGTTCAGGGCCTCCTAATGACAATGGAACTCTCAAATTGCGTCGAGATTCAATACATCGTCCTCCAGCCGACTTGTCTCCAACGGTCTATAGCTGCCTCGGGCACCTTATAGTCGTTCTCCTGTGAGTCTAGATTTTCGAATCCGACGCAAAAATGATTGTTAATTGCAACGTTCAGGGCCTCCTAATGACGATGGAACTCTCAGATTGCGTCGAGATTCAATACATCGGCTTCCAGCCGCCTTGTCCCCAAGGGTCTGTTGCTGCCTCGGGCACCTTATGGTCGTTCTCTTGTTAGGCTAGATTATCGAATCCGACGCAAAAATGATAGTTCATTGTAACGCTTAGGGCCTCCTAATGACGATGGAACTCTCAGATTGCGTCGAGATTCAATACATCGGCCTCCAGCCGACTTGTCTCCAAGGGTCTATTGCAGCCTGGGGCACCTTATGGTCGTTCTCCTGTGAGTCTAGATTTTCGAATCCGACGCAAAAATGATTGTTAATTGTAACGTTCAGGGCCTCCTAATGACGATGGAACTCTCAAATTGCGTCGAGATTCAATACATCGGCCTCCAGCCGACTTGTCTCCGAGGGGATATCGCTGCCTCGGGCACCACATGGTCCGTCTCCTGTGAGTCTAGATTTTCGATTCCGACGCAAAAATGGTAGTTAGTTGTAACGTTTAGGGCCTCCTAATGCCGATGGAACACTCAAATTGCGTCGAGATTCAATACATCGGCCTCCAGCTGACTTGTCTCCAAGGGTCTGTTGCTGCCTCGGGCACCTTATGGTCGTTCTCCTGTGAGTCTAGATTTTCGAATCCGACGCAAAAATGATAGTTAATTGTAACGTTCAGGGCCTCCTAATGCCGATGGAACACTCAAATTGCGTCGAGATCCAATACATCGGCCTCCAGCCGACTTGTCTCCAAGGGTCTGTTGCTGCCTCGGGCACCTTATGGTCATTCTCTTGTATGTCTAGATTATCGAATCCCACGCAAAAATGATAGTGAATTGTAACGTTTAGGGCCTCCTAATTACGATGGAACTCTCAGATTGCGTCGAGATTCAATACATCGGCTTCCAGCCGACTTGTCTCCAAGGGTCTGTTGCTGCAACGGGCACCTTATGGTCGTTCTCTTGTTAGTCTAGATTATCGAATCCGACGCAAAAATGATAGTTAATTGTAACGTTTAGGGCCGCCTAATGACGATGGAACACTCAAATTGCGTCGAGATTCAATACATCGGCCTCCAGCCGACTTGTCTCCAAGGGTCTAATGCTGCCTCGGGCACCTTATGGTCGTTCTCTTGTAAGTCTAGATTTTCGAATCCGACGCAAAAATGATAGTTAATTGAAACGTTCAGGGCCTCCTAATGCCGATGGAACTCTCAAATTGTGTCGAGATTCAATACATCGTCCTCCAGCCGACTTGTCTCCAAGGGTCTATTGCTGCCTCGGGCACCTTATGGTCGTTCTCCTGTGAGTCTAGATTTTCGAATCCGACGCAAAAATGATTGTTAATTGTAACGTTCAGGGCCTCCTAATGACAATGGAACTCTGAAATTGCGTCGAGATTCAATACATCGGCCTCCAGCCGACTTGTCTCCAAGGGGATATCGCTGCCTCGGGCACCACATGGTCCGTCTCCGGTGAGTCTAGATTATCGAATCCCACGCAAAAATGATAGTTAACTGTGACGTTTAGGGCCTCCTAATGACGATGGAACTCTCAGATTGCGTCGAGATTCAATACATCGGCCTCCAGCCGACTTGTCTCCAAGGGTCTGATGCTGCCTCGGGCACCTTATGGTCGTTCTCTTGTTAGTCTAGATTATGGAATCCGACGCAAAAATGATAGTTAATTGTAACGTTCAGGGCCTTGTAGTGACGATGGAACACTCAAATTGCGTCGAGATTCTATACATCAGCCTGCAGCCGACTTGACTCCAAGGGTCTATTGCTGCCTCGGGCACCACATGGTCCTTCTCCTGTGAGTCTAGATTTTCGAATCCGACGCAAAATTGATAGTGAATTGTAACGTTTAGGGCCTCCTAGTGACGATGGAACTCTCAGATTGCGTCGAGATTCAATACATCGGCCTCCAGCCGACTTGTCTCCAAGGGTCTATTGCTGCCTCGGGCACCACATGGTCGTTCTCCTGTGAGTCTAGATTTTCGAATCCGACGCAAAAATGATTGTTAATTGTAACGTTCAGGGCCTCCTAATGACGATGGAACTCTCAAATTGCGTCGAGATTCAATACATCGGCCTCCAGCCGACTTGTCTCCGAGGGGATATCGCTGCCTCGGGCACCACATGGTCCGTCTCCAGTGAGTCTAGATTTTCGAATCCGACGCAAAAATGATAGTTAATTGTAACGTTTAGGGCCTCCTAATGCCGATGGAACACTCAAATTGCGTCAAGATTCAATACATCGGCCTCCAGCCGACTTGTCTCCAAGGGTCTGTTGCTGCCTCGGGCACCTTATGGTCGTTCACCTGTGAGTCTAGATTTTCGAATCCGACGCAAAAATGATAGTTAATTGTAACGTTCAGGGCCTTGTAGTGACGATGGAACACTCAAATTGCGTCGAGATTCAATACATCGGCCTGCAGCCGACTTGTCTCCAAGGGTCAATTGCTGCCTCGGGCACCACATGGTCCTTCTCCTGTGAGTCAAGATTTTCGAATCCGACCCAAAAATGATAGTGAATTGTATTGTTTAGGGCCTCCTAATGACGATGGAACACTCAAATTGCGTCGAGATTCAATACATCGGCCTACAGCCGACTTGTCTCCAAGGGTCTGTTGCTGCCTCGGGCACCTTATGGTCGTTATCCTGTGAGTCTAGATTTTCGAATCCGACGCAAAAATGATAGTTAATTGTAACGTTCAGGGCCTCCTAATGCCGATGGAACACTCAAATTGCGTCGAGATCCAATACATCGGCCTCCAGCCGACTTGTCTCCAAGGGTCTGTTGCTGCCTCGGGCACCTTATGGTCATTCTCTTGTATGTCTAGATTATCGAATCCCACGCAAAAATGATAGTTAATTGAAACGTTTAGGGCCTCCTAATGACGATGGAACTCTCAGATTGCTTCGAGATTCAATACATCGGCCTCCAGCCGACTTGTCTCCAAGGGTTTGATGCTGCCTCGGGCACCTTATGGTCGTTCTCTTGTTAGTCTAGATTATGGAATCCGACGCAAAAATGATAGTTAATTGTAACGTTCAGGGCCTTGTAGTGACGATGGAACACTCAAATTGCGTCGAGATTCTATACATCAGCCTGCAGCCGACTTGACTCCAAGGGTCTATTGCTGCCTCGGGCACCACATGGTCCTTCTCCTGTGAGTCTAGATTTTCGAATCCGACGCAAAAATGATAGTTAATTGTAACGTTCAGGGCCTCCTAATGACGATGGAACTCTCAAATTGCGTCGAGATTCAATACATCGTCCTCCAGCCGACTTGTCTCCAAGGGTCTATTGCTGCCTCGGGCACCTTATGGTCGTTCTCTTGTAAGTCTAGATTTTCGAATCCGACGCAAAAATGATAGTTAATTGTAACGTTCATGGCCTCCTAATGCCGATGGAACACTCAAATTGCGTTGAGATTCAATACATCGGCCTCCAGCCGACTTGTCTCCAAGGGTCTGTTGCTGCCTCTGGCACCTTATGGTCGTTCTCTTGTAATTCTAGATTATCGAATCCGACGCAAAAATGATAGTTAATTGTAACGTTTAGTTCCGCCTAATGACGATGGAACTCTCAAATTGCGTCGACATTCAATACATCGGCCTCCAGCCGACTTGTCTCCAAGGGGATATCGCTGCCTTGGGCACCACATGGTCCGTCTCCGGTGAGTCTAGATTTTCGAATCCGACGCAAAAATGATAGTTAATTGTAACGTTCAGGGCCTCCTAATGACGATGGAACACTCAAATTGCGTCGAGATCCAATACATCGGCCTCCAGCCGACTTGTCTCCAAGGGTCTGTTGCTGCCTCGGGCACCTTATGGTCATTCTCTTGTACGTCTAGATTATCGAATCCCACGGAAAAATGAAAGTTAATTGTAACGTTTGGGGCCTCCTAATGACGATGGAACTCTCAGATTGCGTCGAGATTCAATACATCGGCCACCAGCCGACTTGTCTCCAAGGGTCTGTTGCTGCCTCGGATACCTTATGGTCGTTCTCTTGTTAGTCTAGATTATGGAATCCGACGCAAAAATGATAGTTAATTGTAAAGTTCAGGGCCTTGTAGTGACGATGGAACACTCAAATTGCGTCGAGAGTCAATACATCAGCCTGCAGCCGACTTGACTCCTAGGGTCTATTGCTGCCTCGGGCACCACATGGTCCTTCTCCTGTGAGCCTAGATTTTCGAATCCGACGCAAAAATGATAGTGAATTGTAACGTTTAGGGCCTCCTAATGACGATGGAACTCTCAAATTGCGTCGAGATTCAATACATCGGCCGCCAGCCGACTTGTCTCCAAGGGGATATCGCTGCCTCGGGCAAGACATGGTCCGTCTCCGGTGAGTCTAGATTTTCGAATCCGACGCAAAAATGATAGTTAATTGTAACGTTCAGGGCCTTGTAATGACGATGGAACACTCAAATTGCGTCAAGATTCAATACATCGGCCTGCAGCCGACTTGTCTCGAAGGGTCTATTGCTGCCTCGGGCACCACATGGTCCTTCTCCTGTGAGTCAAGATTTTCGAATCCGACGCAAAAATGATAGTGAATTGTAACGTTTAGGGCCTCCTAATGACGATGGAACACTCAAATTGCGTCGAGATTCAATACATCGGCCTCCAGCCGACTTGTCTCCAAGGGTCTGTTGCTGCCTCGGGCACCTTATGGTCGTTTTCCTGTGAGTCTAGATTTTCGAATCCGACGCAAAAATGATAGTTAATTGTAACGTTCAGGGCCTCCTAATGCCGATGGAACACTCAAATTGCGTCGAGATTCAATACATCGGCCTCCAGCCGACTTGTCTCCAAGGGTCTGTTGCTGCCTCGGGCACCTTATGGTCATTCTCTTGTATGTCTAGATTATCGAATCCCACGCAAAAATGATAGTTAATTGTAACGTTCAGGGCCTTGTAGTGACGATGGAACACTCAAATTGCGCCGAGATTCTATACATCAGCCTGCAGCCGACTTGACTCCAAGGGTCTATTGCTGCCTAGGGGCACCACATGGTCCTTCTCCTGTGAGTCTAGATTTTCGAATCCGACGCAAAATTGATAGTGAATTGTAACGTTTAGGGCCTCCTAATGACGATGGAACTCTCAAATTGCGTCGAGATTCAATACATCGGCCTCCAGCCGACTTGTCTCCAAGGGGATATCGCTGCCTCGGGCACCACATGGTCCGTCTCCGGTGAGTCTAGATTTTCGAATCCGACGCAAAAATGATTGTTAATTGTAACGTTCAGGGCCTCCTAATGCCGATGGAACACTCAAATTGCGTCGAGATTCAATACATCAGCCTCCAGCCGACTTGTCTCCAAGGGTCTATTGCTGCCTCGGGCACCTTATGGTCGTTCTCCTGTGAGTCTAGATTTTCGAATCCGACGCAAAAATGATAGTTAATTGTAACGTTCAGGGCCTTGTAATGACGACGGAACACTCAAATTGCGTCAAGATTCAATACATCGGCCTGCAGCCGACTTGTCTCCAAGGCTCAATTGCTGCCTCGGGCACCACATGGTCATTCTCCTGTGAGTCTAGATTTTCGAATCCGACGCAAAAATGATAGTGAATTGTAACGTTCAGCGCCTCCTAATGACGATAGAAGACTCAAATTGCGTCGAGATTCAATACACCGACCTCCAGTCGACTTGTATCCAAGAGGATATTGCAGTCTCGGGCACCTCATGGTCGTTCTCTTGTAAGTCTAGATTTTCGAATCCGACGCAAAAATGATAGTTAATTGTAACGTTCAGGGCCTCCTAATGACGATGGAACTCTCAAATTGCGTCGAGATTCAATACATCGTCCTCCAGCCGACTTGTCTCCAAGGGTCTATTGCTGCCTCGGGCACCTTATGGTCGTTCTCTTGTAAGTCTAGATTTTCGAATCCGACGCAAAAATGATAGTTAATTGTAACGTTCAGGGCCTCCTAATGCCGATGGAACACTCAAATTGCGTTGAGATTCAATACATCGGCCTCCAGCCGACTTGTCTCCAAGGGTCTGTTGCTGCCTCTGGCACCTTATGGTCGTTCTCTTGTAAGTCTAGATTATCGAATCCGACGCAAAAATGATAGTTAATTGTAACGTTTAGGGCCGCCTAATGACGATGGAACACTCAAATTGCGTCGAGATTCAATATATCGGCCTCCAGCCGACTTGTCTCCAAGGGTCTAATGCTGCCTCGGGCACCTTATGGTCGTTCTCTTGTAAGTCGAGATTTTCGAATCCGACGCAAAAATGATAGTTAATTGACACGTTCAGGGCCTCCTAATGCCGATGGAACTCTCAAATTGCGTCGAGATTCAATACATCGTCCTCCAGCCGACTAGTCTCCAAGGGTCTATTGCTGCCTCGGGCACTTAATGGTCGTTCTCCTGTGAGTCTAGATTTTCGAATCCGACGCAAAAATGATTGTTAATTGTAACGTTCAGGGCCTCCTAATGACGATGTAACTCTCAAATTGCGTCGAGATTCAATACATCGGCCTCCAGCCGACTTGTCTCACAGGGGATATCGCTGCCTCGGGCACCACATGGTCCGTCTCCGGTGAGTCTAGATTTTCGAATCCGACGCAAAAATGATAGTTAATTGTAACGTTCAGGGCCTCCTAATGACGATGGAACACTCAAATTGCGTCGAGATCCAATACATCGGCCTCCAGCCGACTTGCCTCCAAGGGTCTGTTGCTGCCTCGGGCACCTTATGGTCATTCTCTTGTATGTCTAGATTATCGAATCCCACGCAAAAATGATAGTTAATTGTAACGTTTAGGGCCTCCTAATGACGATGGAACTCTCAGATTGCGTCGAGATTCAATACATCGGCCTCCAGCCGACTTGTCTCCAAGGGTCTGTTGCTGCCTCGGGCACCTTATGGTCGTTCTCTTGTTAGTCTAGATTATGGAATCCGACGCAAAAATGATAGTTCATTGTAACGTTCAGGGCCTTGTAGTGACGATGGAACACTCAAATTGCGTCGAGATTCAATACATCAGCCTGCAGCCGACTTGACTCCAAGGGTCTATTGCTGCCTCGGGCACCACATGGTCCTTCTCCTGTGAGTCTAGATTTTCGAATCCGACGCAAAAATGGTAGTGAATTGTAACGTTTAGGGCCTCCTAATGACGATGGAACTCTCAAATTGCGTCTAGATTCAATACATCGGCCGCCAGCCGACTGGTCTCCAAGGGGATAACGCTGCCTCGGGCACCACATGGTCCGTCTCCGGTGAGTCTAGATTTTCGAATCCGACGCAAAAATGATAGTTAATTGTAACGTTCAGGGCCTTGTAATGACGATGGAACACTCAAATTGCGTCAAGATTCAATACATCGGCCTGCAGCCGACTTGTCTCCAAGGGTCTATTGCTGCCTCGGGCACCACATGGTCCTTCTCCTGTGAGTCTAGATTTTCGAATCCGACGCAAAAATGATAGTGAATTGTAACGTTCAGGGCCTCCTAATGACGATGGAACACTCAAATTGCGTCGAGGTGCAATACATCGGCCTCCAGCCGACTTGTCTCCAAGAGTCTATTGCTGCCTCGGGCACCTTATGTTCGTTCTCCTGTAGGTCTAGATTTTCGAATCCGACGCAAAAATGATAGTTAATTGTAACGTTCGGGGCCTTGTAATGACGATGGAACACTCAAATTGCGTCAAGATTCAATACATCGGCCTGCAGCCGACTTGTCTCCAAGGGTCTATTGCTGCCTCGGGCACCACATGGTCCTTCTCCTGTGAGTCTAGATTTTCGAATCCGACGCAAATATGATAGTGAATTGTAACGTTCAGGGCCTCCTAATGCCGATGGAACACTCAAATTGCGTCGAGATTCAATACATCGGCCTCCAGCCGACTTGTCTCCGAGGGGATATCGCTGCCTCGGGCACCACATGGTCCGTCTCCGGTGAGTCTAGATTTTCGAATCCGACGCAAAAATGATAGTTAATTGTAACGTTTAGGGCCTCATAATGCCGATGGAACACTCAAATTGCGTCGAGATTCAATACATCGGCCTCCAGCCGACTTGTCTCCAAGGGTCTGTTGCTGCCTCGGGCACCTTATGGTCGTTCTCCTGTGAGTCTAGGTTTTCGAATCCGACGCAAAAATGATAGTTAATTGTAACGTTCAGTGCCTTGTAGTGACGATGGAACACTCAAATTGCGTCGAGATTCAATACATCGGCCTGCAGCCGACTTGTCTCCAAGGGTCTGTTGCTGCCTCGGGCACCTTATGGTCATTCTCTTGTATGTCTAGATTATCGAATCCCACGCAAAAATGATAGTTAATTGTAACGTTCAGGGCCTTGTAGTGACGATGGAACACTCAAATTGCGCCGAGATTCTATACATCAGCCTGCAGCCGACTTGACTCCAAGGGTCTATTGCTGCCTAGGGGCACCACATGGTCCTTCTCCTGTGAGTCTAGATTTTCGAATCCGACGCAAAATTGATAGTGAATTGTAACGTTTAGGGCCTCCTAATGACGATGGAACTCTCAAATTGCGTCGAGATTCAATACATCGGCCTCCAGCCGACTTGTCTCCAAGGGGATATCGCTGCCTCGGGCACCACATGGTCCGTCTCCGGTGAGTCTAGATTTTCGAATCCGACGCAAAAATGATTGTTAATTGTAACGTTCAGGGCCTCCTAATGCCGATGGAACACTCAAATTGCGTCGAGATTCAATACATCAGCCTCCAGCCGACTTGTCTCCAAGGGTCTATTGCTGCCTCGGGCACCTTATGGTCGTTCTCCTGTGAGTCTAGATTTTCGAATCCGACGCAAAAATGATAGTTAATTGTAACGTTCAGGGCCTTGTAATGACGACGGAACACTCAAATTGCGTCAAGATTCAATACATCGGCCTGCAGCCGACTTGTCTCCAAGGCTCAATTGCTGCCTCGGGCACCACATGGTCATTCTCCTGTGAGTCTAGATTTTCGAATCCGACGCAAAAATGATAGTGAATTGTAACGTTCAGCGCCTCCTAATGACGATAGAAGACTCAAATTGCGTCGAGATTCAATACACCGACCTCCAGTCGACTTGTATCCAAGAGGATATTGCAGTCTCGGGCACCTCATGGTCGTTCTCTTGTAAGTCTAGATTTTCGAATCCGACGCAAAAATGATAGTTAATTGTAACGTTCAGGGCCTCCTAATGACGATGGAACTCTCAAATTGCGTCGAGATTCAATACATCGTCCTCCAGCCGACTTGTCTCCAAGGGTCTGTTGCTGCCTCTGGCACCTTATGGTCGTTCTCTTGTAAGTCTAGATTATCGAATCCGACGCAAAAATGATAGTTAATTGTAACGTTTAGGGCCGCCTAATGACGATGGAACACTCAAATTGCGTCGAGATTCAATATATCGGCCTCCAGCCGACTTGTCTCCAAGGGTCTAATGCTGCCTCGGGCACCTTATGGTCGTTCTCTTGTAAGTCGAGATTTTCGAATCCGACGCAAAAATGATAGTTAATTGACACGTTCAGGGCCTCCTAATGCCGATGGAACTCTCAAATTGCGTCGAGATTCAATACATCGTCCTCCAGCCGACTTGTCTCCAAGGGTCTATTGCTGCCTCGGGCACTTAATGGTCGTTCTCCTGTGAGTCTAGATTTTCGAATCCGACGCAAAAATGATTGTTAATTGTAACGTTCAGGGCCTCCTAATGACGATGGAACTCTCAAATTGCGTCGAGATTCAATACATCGGCCTCCAGCCGACTTGTCTCACAGGGGGTATCGCTGCCTCGGGCACCACATGGTCCGTCTCCGGTGAGTCTAGATTTTCGAATCCGACGCAAAAATGATAGTTAATTGTAACGTTCAGGGCCTCCTAATGACGATGGAACACTCAAATTGCGTCGAGATCCAATACATCGGCCTCCAGCCGACTTGCCTCCAAGGGTCTGTTGCTGCCTCGGGCACCTTATGGTCATTCTCTTGTATGTCTAGATTATCGAATCCCACGCAAAAATGATAGTTAATTGTAACGTTTAGGGCCTCCTAATGACGATGGAACTCTCAGATTGCGTCGAGATTCAATACATCGGCCTCCAGCCGACTTGTCTCCAAGGGTCTGTTGCTGCCTCGGGCACCTTATGGTCGTTCTCTTGTTAGTCTAGATTATGGAATCCGACGCAAAAATGATAGTTCATTGTAACGTTCAGGGCCTTGTAGTGACGATGGAACACTCAAATTGCGTCGAGATTCAATACATCAGCCTGCAGCCGACTTGACTCCAAGGGTCTATTGCTGCCTCGGGCACCACATGGTCCTTCTCCTGTGAGTCTAGATTTTCGAATCCGACGCAAAAATGGTAGTGAATTGTAACGTTTAGGGCCTCCTAATGACGATGGAACTCTCAAATTGCGTCTAGATTCAATACATCGGCCGCCAGCCGACTGGTCTCCAAGGGGATAACGCTGCCTCGGGCACCACATGGTCCGTCTCCGGTGAGTCTAGATTTTCGAATCCGACGCAAAAATGATAGTTAATTGTAACGTTCAGGGCCTTGTAATGACGATGGAACACTCAAATTGCGTCAAGATTCAATACATCGGCCTGCAGCCGACTTGTCTCCAAGGGTCTATTGCTGCCTCGGGCACCACATGGTCCTTCTCCTGTGAGTCTAGATTTTCGAATCCGACGCAAAAATGATAGTGAATTGTAACGTTCAGGGCCTCCTAATGACGATGGAACACTCAAATTGCGTCGAGGTGCAATACATCGGCCTCCAGCCGACTTGTCTCCAAGAGTCTATTGCTGCCTCGGGCACCTTATGGTCGTTCTCCTGTAGGTCTAGATTTTCGAATCCGACGCAAAAATGATAGTTAATTGTAACGTTCGGGGCCTTGTAATGACGATGGAACACTCAAATTGCGTCAAGATTCAATACATCGGCCTGCAGCCGACTTGTCTCCAAGGGTCTATTGCTGCCTCGGGCACCACATGGTCCTTCTCCTGTGAGTCTAGATTTTCGAATCCGACGCAAATATGATAGTGAATTGTAACGTTCAGGGCCTCCTAATGCCGATGGAACACTCAAATTGCGTCGAGATTCAATACATCGGCCTCCAGCCGACTTGTCTCCGAGGGGATATCGCTGCCTCGGGCACCACATGGTCCGTCTCCGGTGAGTCTAGATTTTCGAATCCGACGCAAAAATGATAGTTAATTGTAACGTTTAGGGCCTCATAATGCCGATGGAACACTCAAATTGCGTCGAGATTCAATACATCGGCTTCCAGCCGACTTGTCTCCAAGGGTCTGTTGCTGCATCGGGCACCTTATGGTCGTTCTCCTGTGAGTCTAGGTTTTCGAATCCGACGCAAAAATGATAGTTAATTGTAACGTTCAGGGCCTTGTAGTGACGATGGAACACTCAAATTGCGTCGAGATTCAATACATCGGCCTGCAGCCGACTTGTCTCCAAGGGTCCATTGCTGCCTCGGGCACCACATGGTCCTTCTCCTGTGAGTCTAGATTTTCGAACCCGACGCAAAACTGATAGTGAATTGTAACGTTTAGGGCCTTGTAATGACGATGGAACACTCAAATTGCGTCGAGATTCAATACATCGGCCTGCAGCCGACTTGTCTCCAAGGGTCTATTGCTGCCTCGGGCACCACATGGTCGTTCTCTTGTAAGTCTAGATTTTCGAATCCGACGCAAAAATGATAGTGAATTGTAACGTTTAGGGCCTCCTAATGTCGATGGAACTCTCAAATTGCGTCGAGATTCAATACATCGTCCTCCAGCCGACTTGTCTCCAAGGGTCTATTGCTGCCTCGGGCACCTTATGGTCGTTCTCTTGTAAGTCTAGATTTTCAAATCCGACGCAAAAATGATAGTTAATTGTAACGTTCATGGCCTCCTAATGCCGATGGAACACTCAAATTGCGTCGAGACTCAATACATCGGCCTCCAGCCGACCTGTCTCCAAGGGTCTGTTGCTGCCTCTGGCACCTTATGGTCGTTCTCTTGTAAGTCTAGATTATCGAATCCGACGCAAAAATGATAGTTAATTGTAACGTTTAGGGCCGCCTAATGACGATGGAACACTCAAATTGCGTCGAGATTCAATACATCGGCCTCCAGCCGACTAGTCTCCTAGGGTCTAATGCTGCCTCGGGCACCTTATGGTCGTTCTCTTGTAAGTCTAGATTTTCGAATCCGACGCAAAAATGATAGTTAATTGAAACGTTCAGGGCCTCCTAATGCCGATGGAACTCTCAAATTGCGTCGAGATTCAATACATCGTCCTCCAGCCGACTTGTCTCCAAGGGTCTATTGCTGCCTCGGGCACCTTATGGTCGTTCTCCTGTGAGTCTAGATTTTCGAATCCGACGCAAAAATGATAGTTAATTGTAACGTTCAGGGCCTCCTAATGCCGATGGAACACCCAAATTGCGTCGAGATTCAATACATCGGCCTCCAGCCGACTTGTCTCCAAGGGTCTAATGCTTCCTCGAGTACCTTATGGTCGTTCTCCTGTGAGTCTAGGTTTTCGAATCCGACGCAAAAATGATAGTTAATTGTAACGTTCAGGGCCTTGTAGTGACGATGGAACACTCAAATTGCGTCGAGATTCAATACATCGGCCTGCAGCCGACTTGTCTCCAAGGGTCTATTGCTGCCTCGGGCACCTTATGGTCGTTCTCCTGCGAGTCTAGATTTTCGAATCCGACGCAAACATGTTAGTTAATTGTAACGTTCAGGGCCTCCTAATGCCGAAGGAACACTCAAATTGCGTCGAGATTCAATACATCGGCCTCCAGCCGACTTGTCTCCAAGGGTCTATTGCTGCCTCGGGCACCTTATGGTCGTTCTCCTGTGAGTCTAGATTCTCGAATCCGACGCAAAAATGATAGTTAATTGTAACGTTCAGGGCCTTGTAATGACGACGGAACACTCAAATTGCGTCAAGATTCAATACATCGGCCTGCAGCCGACTTGTCTCCAAGGGTCAATTGCGGCCTCGGGCACCACATGGTCCTTCTCCTGTGAGTCTAGATTTTCGAATCCGACGCAAAAATGATAGTGAATTGTAACAATCAGCGCCTCCTAATGACGATAGAAGACTCAAATTGCGTCGAGATTCAATACATCGACCTCCAGTCGACTTGTATCCAAGAGGATATTGCAGTCTCCGGCACCTCATGGTCGTTCTCTTGTAAGTCTAGATTTTCGAATCCGACGCAAAAATGATAGTTAATTGTAACGTTCATGGCCTCCTAATGCCGATGGAACACTCAAATTGCGTCGAGATTCAATACATCGGCCTCCAGCCGACTTGTCTCCAAGGGGATATCGCTGCCTCGGGCACCACATGGTCCGTCTCCGGTGAGTCTAGATTTTCGAATCCGACTTAAAAATGATAGATAATTGTAACTGTCAGGGCCTCCTAATGACGATGGAACACTCAAATTGCGTCGATATCCAATACATCGGCCTCCCACCGACTTGTCTCCAAGGGTCTGTTGCTGCCTCAGGCACCGTATGGTCATTCTCTTGTATGTCTAGATTATCGAATCCCACGCAAAAATGATAGTTAATTGTAACGTTTAGGGCCTCCTAATGACGATGGAACTCTCAGATTGCGTCGAGATTCAATACATCGGCCTCCAGCCGACTTGTCTCCAAGGGTCTGTTGCTGCCTCGGGCACCTTATGGTCGTTCTCTTGTTAGTCTAGATTATGGAATCCGACGCAAAAATGATAGTTAATTGTAACGTTCAGGGCCTTGTAGTGACGATGGAACACTCAAATTGCGTCGAGATTCAATACATCAGCCTGCAGCCGACTTGACTCCAAGGGTCTATTGCTGCCTCGGGCACCACATGGTCCTTCTCCTGTGAGTCTAGATTTTCGAATCCGACGCAAAAATGATAGTGAATTGTAACGTTTAGGGCCTCCTAATGACGATGGAACTCTCAAATTGCGTCGAGATTCAATACATCGGCCGCCAGCCGACTTGTCTCCAAGAGGATATCGCTGCCACGGGCACCACATGGTCCGTCTCCGGTGAGTCTAGATTTTCGAATCCGACGCAAAAATGATAGTTAATTGTAACGTTCAGGGCCTTGTAATGACGATGGAACACTCAAATTGCGTCAAGATTCAATACATCGGCCTGCAGCCGACTTGTCTCCAAGGGTCTATTGCTGCCTCGGGCACCACGTGGTCCTTCTCCTGTGAGTCTAGATTTTCGAATCCGACGCAAAAATGATAGTGAATTGTAACGTTCAGGGCCTCCTAATGACGATGGAACACTCAAATTACGTCGAGATTCAATACGTCGGCCTCCAGCCGACTTGTCTCCAAGGGTCTATTGCTGCCTCGGGCACCTTATGGTCGTTCTCCTGTAGGTCTAGATTTTCGAATCCGACGCAAAAATGATAGTTAATTGTAACGTTCAGGGCCTTGTAATGACGATGGAACACTCAAATTGCGTCAAGATTCAATACATCGGCCTGCAGCCGACTTGTCTCCAAGGGTCTATTGTTGCCTCGGGCACCACATGGTCCTTCTCCTGTGAGTCTAGATTTTCGAATCCGACGCAAAAATGATAGTGAATTGTAACGTTCAGCGCGTCCTAATGACGATGGAACTCTCAAATTGCATCGAGATTCAATACATCGTCCTCCAGCCGACTTGTCTCCAACGGTCTATTGCTGCCTCGGGCACCTTATGGTCGTTCTCTTGTGAGTCTAGATTTTCGAATCCGACGCAAAAATGATAGTTAATTGTAACGTTCAGGGCCTCCTAATGCCGATGGAACACTCAAATTGCGTCGAGATTCAATACATCGGCCTCCAGCCGGCTTGTCTCCAAGGGTCTGTTGCTGCCTCGGGCACCTTATGGTCGTTCTCTTGTTAGTCTAGATTATCGAATCCGACGCAAAAATGATAGTTAATTGTAACGTTTAGGGCCTCCTAATGACGATGGAACTCTCAGATTGCGTCGAGATTCAATACATCGGCCTCCAGCCGACTTGTCTCCAAGGGTCTATTGCTGTCTCGGGCACCTTATGGTCGTTCTCCTGTGAGTCTAGATTTTCGAATCCGACGCAAAAATGATTGTTAATTGTAACGTTCAGGGCCTCCTAATTACGATGGAACTCTCAAATTGCGTCGAGATTCAATACATCGGCCTCGAACCGACTTGTCTCCGAGGGGATATCGCTGCCTCGGGCACCACATGGTCCGTCTCCGGTGAGTCTAGATTTTCGAATCCGACGCAAAAATGATAGTTAATTGTAACGTTCAGGGCCTCCTAATGCCGATGGAACACTCAAATTGCGTCGAGATCCAATACATCGGCCTCCAGCCGACTTGTCTCCAAGGGTCTGTTGCTGCTTCGGGCACCTTATGGTCCTTCTCCTGTGAGTCTAGATTTTCGAATCCGACGCAAAAATGATAGTGAATTGTAACGTTTAGGGCCTCCTAATGACGATGGAACTCTCAAATTGCGTCGAGATTCAATACATCGGCCTCCAGCCGACTTGTCTCCAAGGGTCTATTGCTGCCTCGGGCACCTTATGGTCGTTCTCCTGTAAGTCTAGATTTTCGAATCCGACGAAAAAATGATAGTTAATTGTAACGTTCGTGGCCTCCTAATGCCGATGGAACACTCAAATTGCGTCGAGATTCAATACATCGGCCTCCAGCCGACTTGACTCCAAGGGTCTGTTGCTGCCTCTGGCACCTTATGGTCGTGCTCTTGTAAGTCTAGATTATCGAATCCGACGCAAAAATGATAGTTAATTGAAACGTTTAGGGCCGCCTAATGACGATGGAACACTCAAATTGCGTTGAGATTCAATACATCGGCCTCCAGCCGACTTGTCTCCAGGGGTCTAATGCTGCCTCGGGCACCTTATGGTCGTTCTCTTGTAAGTCTGAATTTTCGAATCCGACGCTAAAATGATAGGTAACTGTAACGTTCATGGCCTCCTAATGCCTATGGAACACTCAAATTGCGTCAAGATTCAATACATCGGCCTCCTGCCGACTTGTCTCCAAGGGTCTGTTGCTGCCTCGGGCACCTTATGGTCGTTCTCTTGTAAGTCTAGATTATCGAATCCGACGCAAAAATGGTAGTTAATTGTAACGTTTAGGGCCTCCTAATGACGATGGAAATCTCAGATTGCGTCGAGATTCAATACATCGGCCTCCAGCTGACTTGTCTCCAAGGGGATACCGCTGCCTCGGGCACCACATGGTCCGTCTCCGACGAGTCTAGATTTTCGAATCCGACGAAAAAATGATAGTTAATTGTAACGTTCAGGGCCTCCTAATGCCGGTGGAACGCTCAAATTGCGTCGAGATTCAATACATCGGCCTCCAGCCGACTTGTCTCCAAGGGTCTATTGCTGACTCGGGTACCTTATGGTCGTTCTCCTGTGAGTCTAGATTTTCGAATCCGACGCAAAAATGATAGTTAATTGTAACGTTCAGGGCCTTGTAATGACGATGGAACACTCAAATTGCGTCGAGATTCAATACATCGGCCTGCAGCCGCCTTGTCTCCAAGGGTCTATTGCTGCCTCGGGCACCACATGGTCCTTCTCCTGTGAGTCTAGATTTTCGAACCCGACGCAAAACTGATAGTGAATTGTAACGTTTAGGGCCTTGTAATGACGATGGAACACTCAAATTGCGTCGAGATCCAATACATCGGCCTCCAGCCGACTTGTCTCCAAGGGTCTGTTGCTGCCTCGGGCACCGTATGGTCATTCTGTTGTATGTCTAGATTATCGAATCCCACGCAAAAATGATAGTTAATTGTAACGTTTAGGGCCTCCTAATGACGATGGAACTCTCAGATTGCGTCGAGATTCAATACATCGGCCTCCAGCCGACTTGTCTCCAAGGGTCTGTTGCTGCCTCGGGCACCTTATGGTCGTTCTCTTGTTAGTCTAGATTATGGAATCCGACGCAAAAATGATAGTTAATTGTAACGTTCAGGGCCTTGTAGTGACGATGGAACACTCAAATTGCGTCGAGATTCAATACATCAGCCTGCAGCCGACTTGACTCCAAGGGTCTATTGCTGCCTCGGGCACCACATGGTCCTTCTCCTGTGAGTCTAGATTTTCGAATCCGACGCAAAAATGATAGTTAATTGTAACGTTTAGGGCCTCCTAATGACGATGGAACTCTCAAATTGCGTCGAGATTCAATACATCGGCCGCCAGCCGACTTGTCTCCAAGGGGATATCGCTGCCTCGGGCACCACATGGTCCGTCTCCGGTGAGTCTAGATTTTCGAATCCGACGCAAAAATGATAGTTAATTGTAACGTTCAGGGCCTTGTAATGACGATGGAACACTCAAATTGCGTCAAGATTCAATACATCGGCCTGCAGCCGACTTGTCTCCAAGGGTCTATTGCTGCCTCGGGCACCACATGGTCCTTCTCCTGTGAGTCTAGATTTTCGAATCCGACGCAAAAATGATAGTGAATTGTAACGTTCAGGGCCTCCTAATGACGATGGAACACTCAAATTGCGTCGAGATTCAATACATCGGCCTGCAGCCGACTTGTCTCCAAGGGTCTATTGCTGCCTCGGGCACCACATGGTCCTTCTCCCGTGAGTCTAGATTTTCGAATCCGACGCAAAAATGATAGTGAATTGTAACGTTTAGGGCCTCCTAATGACGATGGAACTCTCAGATTGCGTCGAGATTCAATACATCGGCCTCGAACCGACTTGTCTCCTAGGGGATATCGCTGCCTCGGCACCACATGGTCCGTCTCCGGTGAGTCTAGATTTTCGAATCCGACGCAAAAATGATAGTTAATTGTAACGTTCAGGGCCTCCTAATGCCGATGGAACACTCAAATTGCGTCGAGATCCAATACATCGGCCTCCAGCCGACTTGTCTCCAAGGGGATATCGCTGCCTCGGGCACCAAATGGTGCGTCTCCGTTGAGTCTAGATTTTCGAATCCGACGCAAAAATGATAGTTAATTGTAACGTTCAGGGCCTCCTAATGCCGATGGAACACTCAAATTGCGTCGAGATTCAATACATCGGCCTCCAGCCGACTTGTCTCCAAGAGTCTATTGCTGCCTCGGGCACCTTATGGTCGTTCTCCTGCGAGTCTAGATTTTCGAATCCGACGCAAAAATGATAGTTAATTGTAACGATCAGGGCCTTGTAATGACGACGGAACACTCAAATTGCGTCAAGATTCAATACATCGGCCTGCAGCCGACTTGTCTCCAAGGATCAATTGCTGCCTCGGGCACCACATGGTCCTTCTCCTGTGAGTCTAGATTTTCGATTCCGACGCAAAAATGATAGTGAATTGTAACGTTCAGCGCCTCCTAATGCCGATGGAACACTCAAATTGCGTCGAGATTCAATACATCGGCCTCCAGCCGACCTGTCTCCAAGGGTCTGTTGCTGCCTCTGGCACCTTATGGTCGTTCTCTTGTAAGTCTAGATTATCGAATCCGACGCAAAAATGATAGTTAATTGTAACGTTTAGGGCCGCCTAATGACGATGGAACACTCAAATTGCGTCGAGATTCATTACATCGGCTTCCAGCCGATAAGTCTCCATGGGTCTAATGCTGCCTCGGGCACCTTATGGTCGTTCTCTTGTAAGTCTAGATTTTCGAATCCGACGCAAAAATGATGGTTAATTGAAACGTTCAGGGCCTCCTAATGCCGATGGAACTCTCAAATTGCGTCGAGATTCAATACATCGTCCTCCAGCCGACTTGTCTCCAAGGGTCTATTGCTGCCTCGGGCACCTTATGGTCGTTCTCCTGTGAGTCTAGATTTTCGAATCCGACGCAAAAATGATAGTTAATTGTAACGTTCAGGGCCTCCTAATGCCGATGGAACACCCAAATTGCGTCGAGATTCAATACATCGGCCTCCAGCCGACTTGTCTCCAAGGGTCTGTTGCTTCCTCCAGCACCTTATGGTCGTTCTCCTGTGAGTCTAGGTTTTCGAATCCGACGCAAAAATGATAGTTAATTGTAACGTTCAGGGCCTTGTAGTGACGATGGAACACTCAAATTGCGTCGAGATTCAATACATCGGCCTGCAGCCGACTTGTCTCCAAGGGTCTATTGCTGCCTCGGGCACCTTATGGTCGTTCTCCTGTGAGTCTAGATTTTCGAATCCGACGCAAAAATGACTGTTAATTGTAACGTTCAGGGCCTCCTAATGTCGATGGAACTCTCAAATTGCGTCGAGATTCAATACATCGGCCTGCAGCCGACTTGTCTCCAAGGGTCTATTGCTGCCTCGGGCACCACATGGTCCTTCTCCTGTGAGTCTAGATTTTCGAATCCGACGCAAAAATGATAGTGAATTGTAACGTTCAGGGCCTCCTAATGCCGATGGAACACTCAAATTGCGTCGAGATTCAATACATCGGCCTCCAGCCGGCTTGTCTCCAAGGGTCTGTTGCTGCCTCGGGCACCTTATGGTCGTTCTCTTGTTAGTCTAGATTATCGAATCCGACGCAAAAATGATAGTTAATTGTAACGTTTAGGGCCTCCTAATGACGATGGAACTCTCAGATTGCGTCGAGATTCAATACATCGGCCTCGAACCGACTTGTCTCCGAGGGGATATCGCTGCCTCGGGAACCACATGGTCCGTCTCCGGTGAGTCTAGATTTTCGAATCCGACGCAAAAATGATAGTTAATTGTAACGTTCAGGGCCTCCTAATGCCGATGGAACACTCAAATTGCGTCGAGATCCAATACATCGGCCTCCAGCCGACTTGTCTCCAAGGGGATATCGCTGCCTCGGGCACCACATGGTCCGTCTCCGACGAGTCTAGATTTCGAATCCGACGCAAAAATGATAGTTAATTGTAACGTTCAGGGCCTCCTAATGCCGATGGAACACTCAAATTGCGTCGAGATTCAATACATCGGCCTCCAGCCGACTTGTCTCCAAGGGTCTATTGCTGCCTCGGGCACCTTATGGTCGTTCTCCTGTGAGTCTAGATTTTCGAATCCGACGCAAAAATGATAGTTAATTGTAACGTTCAGGGCCTTGTAATGACGACGGAACACTCAAATTGCGTCAAGATTCAATACATCGGCCTGCAGCCGACTTGTCTCCAAGGGTCAATTGCTGCCTCGGGCACCACATGGTCCTTCTCCTGTGAGTCTAGATTCTCGAATCCGACGCAAAAATGATAGTGAATTGTAACGTTCAGCGCCTCCTAATGACGATAGAAGACTCAAATTGCGTCGAGATTCAATACATCGACCTCCAGTCGACTTGTATCCAAGAGGATATTGCAGTCGCGGGCACCTCATGGTCGTTCTCTTGTAAGTCTAGATTTTCGAATCCGACCCAAAATGATAGTTAATTGTAACGTTCATGGCCTCCTAATGCCGATGGAACACTCAAATTGCGTCGAGATTCAATACATCGGCCTCCAGCCGACTTGTCTCCAAGGGGATATCGCTGCCTCGGGCACCACATGGTCCGTCTCCGGTGAGTCTAGATTTTCGAATCCGACGCAAAAATGATAGTTAATTGTAACGTTCAGGGCCTCCTAATGACGATGGAACACTCAAATTGCGTCGAGATCCAATACATCGGCCTCCAGCCGACTTGTCTCCAAGGGTCTGTTGTTGCCTCGGGCACCGTATGGTCATTCTCTTGTATGTCTAGATTATGGAATCCGACGCAAAAATGATAGTTAATTGTAACGTTCAGGGCCTTGTAGTGACGATGGAACACTCAAATTGCGTCGAGATTCAATACATCAGCCTGCAGCCGACTTGACTCCAAGGGTCTATTGCTGCCTCGGGCACCACATGGTCCTTCTCCTGTGAGTCTAGATTTTCGAATCCGACGCAAAAATGATAGTGAATTGTAACGTTTAGGGCCTCCTAATGACGATGGAACTCTCAAATTGCGTCGAGATTCAATACATCGGCCGCCAGCCGACTTGTCTCCAAGGGGATATCGCTGCCTCGGGCACCACATGGTCCGTCTCCGGTGAGTCTAGATTTTCGAATCCGACGCAAAAATGATAGTTAATTGTAACGTTCAGGGCCTTGTAATGACGATGGAACACTCAAATTGCGTCAAGATTCAATACATCGGCCTGCAGCCGACTTGTCTCCAAGGGTCTATGCTGCCTCGGGCACCACATGGTCCTTCTCCTGTGAGTCTAGATTTTCGAATCCGACGCAAAAATGATAGTGAATTGTAACGTTCAGGGCCTCCTAATGACGATGGAACACTCAAATTGCGTCGAGATTCAATACATCGGCCTCCAGCCGACTTGTCTCCAAGGGTCTATTGCTGCCTCGGGCACCTTATGGTCGTTCTCCTGTAGGTCTAGATTTTCGAATCCGACGCAAAATGATAGTTAATTGTAACGTTCAGGGCCTTGTAATGACGATGGAACACTCAAATTGCGTCAAGATTCAATACATCGGCCTGCAGCCGACTTGTCTCCAAGGGTCTATTGCTGCCTCGGGCACCTTATGGTCGTTCTCTTGTAAGTCTAGATTTCGAATCCGACGCAAAAATGATAGTTAATTGTAACGTTCAGGGCCTCCTAATGCCGATGGAACACTCAAATTGCGTCGAGATTCAATACATCGG
>NW_025726123.1:0-7500 GCF_021461395.2 Schistocerca americana
CCCACCCCAACCGCCCAACCCGCAACTCCAGCGGATGAACGGCGGACTTTGCTCGCACGCGCAATGTGCAATCCACCCCTATAACGTGCGTTTCATGAAGAGTTATGTCCAATATGCGACATTCCCGCTGTCCCTATACATGAGCTGCGAGCTGTACCACTTACGAGCTACAGACGCGATCGCGTTGCTCTCTGTACGAATGCAGATGCTCAGCGGTCAGCTAGGAGGCGCTCCATCCATGTCGGTACCGGTGAGCGTTGCACTCGCAGTCGCAAAAACGTACGGCAAGTATATTACTCGGAAGAGTCAATGACAGTCCAAGCCCCCCTGCGTGGGAAGAGTCTTTCTAGGCCATGACCCACCGGAAGGGCGCAGCGTCCCCCCACCCCAGACATGTGACGTCACACTATCGGTATTGACGACTAGACTGATTCCTTATAATCATTTGCCATACACCGGTGGAAGCTGCCGAGACGAGTAACTACATGGCGGCCTCGCCGTGTCACTAATGTACAGAGATACAACAGTTTCGACTGGAACCGGATGAAACGTATACACGGCGCTGATTAGTAATAGATAGAGCCATCAAAATACAGATAATGTATACAACTGTCCGTATACATGCTGAAAGACTCTGCTCACAATCACAACCACACGTCAGCCAGACACTCTTATCACGCACTACTCTCTGCCTGTAACAGGCACAGAGACAATATGTAAGCACCAGCATGGAACAACACCCAGTGCATCCTCTCCGCCACATTAGACTATCCACACTATCATAACCAGACCGGGAGGTCCACTCACAAAACAGAATATCCCACCCTTCCGACAACCACCATTGCTCAGCTAAGCCACCAACACCCACACATGTCCTACACAGGGGTACACCCAACATCACAATACTGCCTCCTGTCACAGCACACAAACAATGGCAGGAATGAAAGACACAGGTCTGCCACAAGCATGGAATCAGAGCGCCGCCTGTTATGAGCCAAAGGTGCACCCTGACGTGGCAAATCAGATGATGCCGCAGTCATTTACTTACGATAATCACAATCAACAAACCGGCCCCCCCCCCCCCCCCAAAACACCTTTCCTTACAACAATGTGTACCTTAACCTAACCCGTATTGTGCCTTAACCTAACCCGTATTGTGCCTTAACCTAACCCGTATTGTGCCTTAACCTAACCCGTATTGTGCCTTAACCTAACCCGTATTGTGCCTTAACCTAACCCGTATTGTGCCTTAACCTAACCCGTATTGTGCCTTAACCTAACCCGTATTGTGCCTTAACCTAACCCGTATTGTGCCTTAACCTAACCCACGTTGTGCCTTAACCTAACCCACGTTGTGCCTTAACCTAACCCACGTTGTGCCTTAACCTAACCCACGTTGTGCCTTAACCTAACCCACGTTGTGCCTTAACCTAACCCACGTTGTGCCTTAACCTAACCCACGTTGTGCCTTAACCTAACCCGTATTGTGCCTTAACCTAACCCGTATTGTGCCTTAACCTAACCCGTATTGTGCCTTAACCTAACCCGTATTGTGCCTTAACCTAACCCGTATTGTGCCTTAACCTAACCCGTATTGTGCCTTAACCTAACCCGTATTGTGCCTTAACCTAACCCGTATTGTGCCTTAACCTAACCCGTATTGTGCCTTAACCTAACCCGTATTGTGCCTTAACCTAACCCGTATTGTGCCTTAACCTAACCCACGTTGTGCCTTAACCTAACCCACGTTGTGCCTTAACCTAACCCACGTTGTGCCTTAACCTAACCCACGTTGTGCCTTAACCTAACCCACGTTGTGCCTTAACCTAACCCACGTTGTGCCTTAACCTAACCCACGTTGTGCCTTAACCTAACCCACGTTGTGCCTTAACCTAACCCACGTTGTGCCTTAACCTAACCCATATTGTGCCTTAACCTAACCCATATTGTGCCTTAACCTAACCCATATTGTGCCTTAACCTAACCCATATTGTGCCTTAACCTAACCCATATTGTGCCTTAACCTAACCCATATTGTGCCTTAACCTAACCCATATTGTGCCTTAACCTAACCCATATTGTGCCTTAACCTAACCCATATTGTGCCTTAACCTAACCCATATTGTGCCTTAACCTAACCCATATTGTGCCTTAACCTAACCCATATTGTGCCTTAACCTAACCCATATTGTGCCTTAACCTAACCCGTATTGTGCCTTAACCTAACCCGTATTGTGCCTTAACCTAACCCGTATTGTACCTTAACCTAACCCGTATTGTGCCTTAACCTAACCCGTATTGTGCCTTAACCTAACCCGTATTGTGCCTTAACCTAACCCGTATTGTGCCTTAACCTAACCCGTATTGTGCCTTAACCTAACCCGTATTGTGCCTTAACCTAACCCGTATTGTGCCTTAACCTAACCCGTATTGTGCCTTAACCTAACCCGTATTGTGCCTTAACCTAACCCGTATTGTGCCTTAACCTAACCCGTATTGTGCCTTAACCTAACCCGTATTGTGCCTTAACCTAACCCACGTTGTGCCTTAACCTAACCCACGTTGTGCCTTAACCTAACCCACGTTGTGCCTTAACCTAACCCACGTTGTGCCTTAACCTAACCCACGTTGTGCCTTAACCTAACCCACGTTGTGCCTTAACCTAACCCACGTTGTGCCTTAACCTAACCCACGTTGTGCCTTAACCTAACCCACGTTGTGCCTTAACCTAACCCACATTGTGCCTTAACCTAACCCATATTGTGCCTTAACCTAACCCATATTGTGCCTTAACCTAACCCATATTGTGCCTTAACCTAACCCATATTGTGCCTTAACCTAACCCATATTGTGCCTTAACCTAACCCATATTGTGCCTTAACCTAACCCATATTGTGCCTTAACCTAACCCATATTGTGCCTTAACCTAACCCATATTGTGCCTTAACCTAACCCATATTGTGCCTTAACCTAACCCATATTGTGCCTTAACCTAACCCATATTGTGCCTTAACCTAACCCATATTGTGCCTTAACCTAACCCATATTGTGCCTTAACCTAACCCATATTGTGCCTTAACCTAACCCATATTGTGCCTTAACCTAACCCATATTGTGCCTTAACCTAACCCATATTGTGCCTTAACCTAACCCATATTGTGCCTTAACCTAACCCATATTGTGCCTTAACCTAACCCATATTGTGCCTTAACCTAACCCATATTGTGCCTTAACCTAACCCATATTGTGCCTTAACCTAACCCATATTGTGCCTTAACCTAACCCATATTGTGCCTTAACCTAACCCATATTGTGCCTTAACCTAACCCATATTGTGCCTTAACCTAACCCATATTGTGCCTTAACCTAACCCATATTGTGCCTTAACCTAACCCATATTGTGCCTTAACCTAACCTATATTGCGCCTTAACCTAACCCATGTTGCGCCTTAACCTAACCTATGTTGCGCCTTAACCTAACCTATGTTGCGCCTTAACCTAACCTACGTTGCGCCTTAACCTAACCTATATTGCGCCTTAACCTAACCTATATTGCGCCTTAACCTAACCTATATTGCGCCTTAACCTAACCTATATTGCGCCTTAACCTAACCTATATTGCGCCTTAACCTAACCTACGTTGCGCCTTAACCTAACCCACGTTGCGCCTTAACCTAACCCACGTTGCGCCTTAACCCAACCCACGTTGCGCCTTAACCCAACCCACGTTGCGCCTTAACCCAACCCACGTTGGGCCTTAACCCAACCCACGTTGCGCCTTAACCCAACCCACGTTGGGCCTTAACCCAACACACGTTGGGCCTTAACCCAACACACGTTGGGCCTTAACCCAACACACGTTGGGCCTTAACCCAACACACGTTGGGCCTTAACCCAACACACGTTGGGCCTTAACCCAACACACGTTGGGCCTTAACCCAACACACGTTGGGCCTTAACCCAACACACGTTGGGCCTTAACCCAACACACGTTGGGCCTTAACCCAACACACGTTGGGCCTTAACCCAACACACGTTGGGCCTTAACCCAACACACGTTGGGCCTTAACCCAACACACGTTGGGCCTTAACCCAACACACGTTGGGCCTTAACCCAACACACGTTGGGCCTTAACCCGCTCTGTAATTGTCATACGACGCGTTAAATTAGTGTAGTGTTGCCTAACTGCAACCCCCGCAATATAGTTTGCTACTCGCACTGCCTGGTCCCCAGTGTATCGCTTCATGTTAAACACCTTGCAGCGATACACTGTAATGTGGATGGCAGCAGGACGTACATGCTCAATGCCCTTCGCAGTTGTTCATTGGCATTCGCATGGCGAAGCACTTAGCCTACGCTGTGGTACGGCCTGTGTCAACTGTCCGCTGATGTTGTACGTCCAAATCACACACTGTACTGCACATTGGTCCTCATGTACTGAATGATACATCGTGGTACATGTGACCGTACAACGACTGCGCCAACAACGGCGAACCATGCGGTCCAACTGTTGTGCACTCAGCTATGTGTCGTCTCCCTATAAGAGCCGGATTGCAGTGTGGTATGCCCTGGATGGCGATCAGCATGAGCCGTCTGTTGATGTAGTGGCGCGTGTTGTCAGACGTAGTCGTCTCTTCTCACACACCGTGACAGCATGGTGCACTGCGTTCCACATCTGCGACATGCGACAGAGGCCGGTTGACAGTCGTTCGCGCAATGGACATCGCATACGTACGGGGGCCACCTTCCACGTGTTCGCGAAGCGTGCACATGTTGTTGCGTGTATGTGGGCAGACATAGTGTGTCGTGACACCTGACACAGGCATGCAACAATCGTTGAATTTGCAAATGGCGATGGACGTCTACGTTTGCTGGTGACGTTACGCAAATGAACAACTGGTAAACCGTTGTGGTGCGGTTGTTCTCGCTAGAGGTGAATCAGTGATGGCGACGATCGGTTGAGCTACCAACCGGTTGTTTCAGCGATACCCACCATGCCCACGAACGTGAATGGCATGTGGGTGTGAAGCGATACGCGGCGGTGGCTGGGTGGGACCGTCCCCGGCCGGTGAGGGGGGGCCTCCCGGCGTGCTGGCCGCGCGGTGCGTGGGCGCACGCGCTACAGCCGGCTGGTGGGGGCGGCCAGTGGCAGGCGCGCCGGCCGACGGAGGCGGCAGGCGGCGCAGCTGCGCGCCGGCGCACCCTGCACGCGGCGCCGTGCGGCCAAAGTAGGTCCTCGCGGGCCCGGTGCGAAGCGCGGTGGACATCTGCAGTGTGCTGGTCCGATTGAGGACTGTGTGCGCTGAGGATGCGCCGCCGCCCGGCGCTCGGCGCCGCGACGCCGTCTGCTGCTCGGTCGCCTCTGCGGTTCTCGCAGGTGGTTTGTATCGCAGCTGTGCGGACGTGTTGGCGCGTGCGCTGTGCTGGGAGAGTTCGCTTCGGCACCCAAGTGGGGCTTTTGTCCTTCTGTGGCGCTGGCGTTGGAGCTGCCGGCCACCGTAGGTGGCGCGTGTTGTCTCCCGCCGGCAATGCCACGACAGCACGCTCCCGGGCCTCTGTCGGCAGCGGCAAGCTCAGTTGGGAGCACGGGTGGTCGCACCTAAAGCGTCTACTCGCCAAACTCCGGGCGATTGCGCCTCTCTCGAACCCGACCAAGTACTTAGGACGGCGCTGCGCGCCGCCGGGACCTGAGAGGGTTTCGAGGTGTATCGTGCAGGGGAGCTCAGCCTCCTCCTGTTTGCAGAATAATTGAGCGGACGCTTGCGTGTTCGCGCGGGCCCCCGGGACACACTCCCGGGCGGCCGGCTGCTCAGCTCTAGTTGACGCAGCTCCCTGGTTGATCCTGCCAGTAGTCATATGCTTGTCTCAAAGATTAAGCCATGCATGTCTCAGTACAAGCCGCATTAAGGTGAAACCGCGAATGGCTCATTAAATCAGTTATGGTTCCTTAGATCGTACCCACGTTACTTGGATAACTGTGGTAATTCTAGAGCTAATACATGCAAACAGAGTCCCGACCAGAGATGGAAGGGACGCTTTTATTAGATCAAAACCAATCGGTCGGCTCGTCCGGTCCGTTTGCCTTGGTGACTCTGAATAACTTTGGGCTGATCGCACGGTCCTCGTACCGGCGACGCATCTTTCAAATGTCTGCCTTATCAACTGTCGATGGTAGGTTCTGCGCCTACCATGGTTGTAACGGGTAACGGGGAATCAGGGTTCGATTCCGGAGAGGGAGCCTGAGAAACGGCTACCACATCCAAGGAAGGCAGCAGGCGCGCAAATTACCCACTCCCGGCACGGGGAGGTAGTGACGAAAAATAACGATACGGGACTCATCCGAGGCCCCGTAATCGGAATGAGTACACTTTAAATCCTTTAACGAGTATCTATTGGAGGGCAAGTCTGGTGCCAGCAGCCGCGGTAATTCCAGCTCCAATAGCGTATATTAAAGTTGTTGCGGTTAAAAAGCTCGTAGTTGGATTTGTGTCCCACGCTGTTGGTTCACCGCCCGTCGGTGTTTAACTGGCATGTATCGTGGGACGTCCTGCCGGTGGGGCGAGCTGAAGGCGTGCGACGCGCCTCGTGCGTGCTCGTGCGTCCCGAGGCGGACCCCGTTGCAATCCTACCAGGGTGCTCTTGAGTGAGTGTCTCGGTGGGCCGGCACGTTTACTTTGAACAAATTAGAGTGCTTAAAGCAGGCAAGCCCGCCTGAATACTGTGTGCATGGAATAATGGAATAGGACCTCGGTTCTATTTTGTTGGTTTTCGGAACCCGAGGTAATGATTAATAGGGACAGGCGGGGGCATTCGTATTGCGACGTTAGAGGTGAAATTCTTGGATCGTCGCAAGACGAACAGAAGCGAAAGCATTTGCCAAGTATGTTTTCATTAATCAAGAACGAAAGTTAGAGGTTCGAAGGCGATCAGATACCGCCCTAGTTCTAACCATAAACGATGCCAGCCAGCGATCCGCCGCAGTTCCTCCGATGACTCGGCGGGCAGCCTCCGGGAAACCAAAGCTTTTGGGTTCCGGGGGAAGTATGGTTGCAAAGCTGAAACTTAAAGGAATTGACGGAAGGGCACCACCAGGAGTGGAGCCTGCGGCTTAATTTGACTCAACACGGGAAACCTCACCAGGCCCGGACACCGGAAGGATTGACAGATTGATAGCTCTTTCTTGATTCGGTGGGTGGTGGTGCATGGCCGTTCTTAGTTGGTGGAGCGATTTGTCTGGTTAATTCCGATAACGAACGAGACTCTAGCCTGCTAACTAGTCGCGTGACATCCTTCGTGCTGTCAGCGATTACTTTTCTTCTTAGAGGGACAGGCGGCTTCTAGCCGCACGAGATTGAGCAATAACAGGTCTGTGATGCCCTTAGATGTTCTGGGCCGCACGCGCGCTACACTGAAGGAATCAGCGTGTCTTCCTAGGCCGAAAGGTCGGGGTAACCCGCTGAACCTCCTTCGTGCTAGGGATTGGGGCTTGCAATTGTTCC
>NW_025726123.1:17500-22500 GCF_021461395.2 Schistocerca americana
TAACGTGCGTTTCATGAAGAGTTATGTCCAATATGCGACATTCCCGCTGTCCCTATACATGAGCTGCGAGCTGTACCACTTACGAGCTACAGACGCGATCGCGTTGCTCTCTGTACGAATGCAGATGCTCAGCGGTCAGCTAGGAGGCGCTCCATCCATGTCGGTACCGGTGAGCGTTGCACTCGCAGTCGCAAAAACGTACGGCAAGTATATTACTCGGAAGAGTCAATGACAGTCCAAGCCCCCCTGCGTGGGAAGAGTCTTTCTAGGCCATGACCCACCGGAAGGGCGCAGCGTCCCCCACCCCAGACATGTGACGTCACACTATCGGTATTGACGACTAGACTGATTCCTTATAATCATTTGCCATACACCGGTGGAAGCTGCCGAGACGAGTAACTACATGGCGGCCTCGCCGTGTCACTAATGTACAGAGATACAACAGTTTCGACTGGAACCGGATGAAACGTATACACGGCGCTGATTAGTAATAGATAGAGCCATCAAAATACAGATAATGTATACAACTGTCCGTATACATGCTGAAAGACTCTGCTCACAATCACAACCACACGTCAGCCAGACACTCTTATCACGCACTACTCTCTGCCTGTAACAGGCACAGAGACAATATGTAAGCACCAGCATGGAACAACACCCAGTGCATCCTCTCCGCCACATTAGACTATCCACACTATCATAACCAGACCGGGAGGTCCACTCACAAAACAGAATATCCCACCCTTCCGACAACCACCATTGCTCAGCTAAGCCACCAACACCCACACATGTCCTACACAGGGGTACACCCAACATCACAATACTGCCTCCTGTCACAGCACACAAACAATGGCAGGAATGAAAGACACAGGTCTGCCACAAGCATGGAATCAGAGCGCCGCCTGTTATGAGCCAAAGGTGCACCCTGACGTGGCAAATCAGATGATGCCGCAGTCATTTACTTACGATAATCACAATCAACAAACCGGCCCCCCCCCCCAAAACACCTTTCCTTACAACAATGTGTACCTCAACCTAACCCGTATTGTGCCTTAACCTAACCCGTATTGTGCCTTAACCTAACCCGTATTGTGCCTTAACCTAACCCGTATTGTGCCTTAACCTAACCCGTATTGTGCCTTAACCTAACCCGTATTGTGCCTTAACCTAACCCGTATTGTGCCTTAACCTAACCCGTATTGTGCCTTAACCTAACCCACGTTGTGCCTTAACCTAACCCACGTTGTGCCTTAACCTAACCCACGTTGTGCCTTAACCTAACCCACGTTGTGCCTTAACCTAACCCACGTTGTGCCTTAACCTAACCCACGTTGTGCCTTAACCTAACCCACGTTGTGCCTTAACCTAACCCGTATTGTGCCTTAACCTAACCCGTATTGTGCCTTAACCTAACCCGTATTGTGCCTTAACCTAACCCGTATTGTGCCTTAACCTAACCCGTATTGTGCCTTAACCTAACCCGTATTGTGCCTTAACCTAACCCGTATTGTGCCTTAACCTAACCCGTATTGTGCCTTAACCTAACCCGTATTGTGCCTTAACCTAACCCGTATTGTGCCTTAACCTAACCCACGTTGTGCCTTAACCTAACCCACGTTGTGCCTTAACCTAACCCACGTTGTGCCTTAACCTAACCCACGTTGTGCCTTAACCTAACCCACGTTGTGCCTTAACCTAACCCACGTTGTGCCTTAACCTAACCCACGTTGTGCCTTAACCTAACCCACGTTGTGCCTTAACCTAACCCACGTTGTGCCTTAACCTAACCCACGTTGTGCCTTAACCTAACCCACGTTGTGCCTTAACCTAACCCATATTGTGCCTTAACCTAACCCATATTGTGCCTTAACCTAACCCATATTGTGCCTTAACCTAACCCATATTGTGCCTTAACCTAACCCATATTGTGCCTTAACCTAACCCATATTGTGCCTTAACCTAACCCATATTGTGCCTTAACCTAACCCATATTGTGCCTTAACCTAACCCATATTGTGCCTTAACCTAACCCATATTGTGCCTTAACCTAACCCATATTGTGCCTTAACCTAACCCATATTGTGCCTTAACCTAACCCATATTGTGCCTTAACCTAACCCATATTGTGCCTTAACCTAACCCGTATTGTGCCTTAACCTAACCCGTATTGTGCCTTAACCTAACCCGTATTGTGCCTTAACCTAACCCGTATTGTGCCTTAACCTAACCCGTATTGTGCCTTAACCTAACCCGTATTGTGCCTTAACCTAACCCGTATTGTGCCTTAACCTAACCCGTATTGTGCCTTAACCTAACCCGTATTGTGCCTTAACCTAACCCGTATTGTGCCTTAACCTAACCCGTATTGTGCCTTAACCTAACCCGTATTGTGCCTTAACCTAACCCACGTTGTGCCTTAACCTAACCCACGTTGTGCCTTAACCTAACCCACGTTGTGCCTTAACCTAACCCACGTTGTGCCTTAACCTAACCCACGTTGTGCCTTAACCTAACCCACGTTGTGCCTTAACCTAACCCACGTTGTGCCTTAACCTAACCCACGTTGTGCCTTAACCTAACCCACATTGTGCCTTAACCTAACCCATATTGTGCCTTAACCTAACCCATATTGTGCCTTAACCTAACCCATATTGTGCCTTAACCTAACCCATATTGTGCCTTAACCTAACCCATATTGTGCCTTAACCTAACCCATATTGTGCCTTAACCTAACCCATATTGTGCCTTAACCTAACCCATATTGTGCCTTAACCTAACCCATATTGTGCCTTAACCTAACCCATATTGTGCCTTAACCTAACCCATATTGTGCCTTAACCTAACCCATATTGTGCCTTAACCTAACCCATATTGTGCCTTAACCTAACCCATATTGTGCCTTAACCTAACCCATATTGTGCCTTAACCTAACCCATATTGTGCCTTAACCTAACCCATATTGTGCCTTAACCTAACCCATATTGTGCCTTAACCTAACCCATATTGTGCCTTAACCTAACCCATATTGTGCCTTAACCTAACCCATATTGTGCCTTAACCTAACCCATATTGTGCCTTAACCTAACCCATATTGTGCCTTAACCTAACCCATATTGTGCCTTAACCTAACCCATATTGTGCCTTAACCTAACCCATATTGTGCCTTAACCTAACCCATATTGTGCCTTAACCTAACCCATATTGTGCCTTAACCTAACCCATATTGTGCCTTAACCTAACCTATATTGCGCCTTAACCTAACCCATGTTGCGCCTTAACCTAACCTATGTTGCGCCTTAACCTAACCTATGTTGCGCCTTAACCTAACCTACGTTGCGCCTTAACCTAACCTATATTGCGCCTTAACCTAACCTATATTGCGCCTTAACCTAACCTATATTGCGCCTTAACCTAACCTATATTGCGCCTTAACCTAACCTATATTGCGCCTTAACCTAACCTATATTGCGCCTTAACCTAACCTACGTTGCGCCTTAACCTAACCCACGTTGCGCCTTAACCTAACCCACGTTGCGCCTTAACCCAACCCACGTTGCGCCTTAACCCAACCCACGTTGCGCCTTAACCCAACCCACGTTGGGCCTTAACCCAACCCACGTTGCGCCTTAACCCAACCCACGTTGGGCCTTAACCCAACACACGTTGGGCCTTAACCCAACACACGTTGGGCCTTAACCCAACACACGTTGGGCCTTAACCCAACACACGTTGGGCCTTAACCCAACACACGTTGGGCCTTAACCCAACACACGTTGGGCCTTAACCCAACACACGTTGGGCCTTAACCCAACACACGTTGGGCCTTAACCCAACACACGTTGGGCCTTAACCCAACACACGTTGGGCCTTAACCCAACACACGTTGGGCCTTAACCCAACACACGTTGGGCCTTAACCCAACACACGTTGGGCCTTAACCCGCTCTGTAATTGTCATACGACGCGTTAAATTAGTGTAGTGTTGCCTAACTGCAACCCCCGCAATATAGTTTGCTACTCGCACTGCCTGGTCCCCAGTGTATCGCTTCATGTTAAACACCTTGCAGCGATACACTGTAATGTGGATGGCAGCAGGACGTACATGCTCAATGCCCTTCGCAGTTGTTCATTGGCATTCGCATGGCGAAGCACTTAGCCTACGCTGTGGTACGGCCTGTGTCAACTGTCCGCTGATGTTGTACGTCCAAATCACACACTGTACTGCACATTGGTCCTCATGTACTGAATGATACATCGTGGTACATGTGACCGTACAACGACTGCGCCAACAACGGCGAACCATGCGGTCCAACTGTTGTGCACTCAGCTATGTGTCGTCTCCCTATAAGAGCCGGATTGCAGTGTGGTATGCCCTGGATGGCGATCAGCATGAGCCGTCTGTTGATGTAGTGGCGCGTGTTGTCAGACGTAGTCGTCTCTTCTCACACACCGTGACAGCATGGTGCACTGCGTTCCACATCTGCGACATGCGACAGAGGCCGGTTGACAGTCGTTCGCGCAATGGACATCGCATACGTACGGGGGCCACCTTCCACGTGTTCGCGAAGCGTGCACATGTTGTTGCGTGTATGTGGGCAGACATAGTGTGTCGTGACACCTGACACAGGCATGCAACAATCGTTGAATTTGCAAATGGCGATGGACGTCTACGTTTGCTGGTGACGTTACGCAAATGAACAACTGGTAAACCGTTGTGGTGCGGTTGTTCTCGCTAGAGGTGAATCAGTGATGGCGACGATCGGTTGAGCTACCAACCGGTTGTTTCAGCGATACCCACCATGCCCAC
Organism: Schistocerca americana; assembly: GCF_021461395.2. Taxonomy (NCBI): domain Eukaryota; kingdom Metazoa; phylum Arthropoda; class Insecta; order Orthoptera; family Acrididae; genus Schistocerca; species Schistocerca americana. Next base: position 22,307 of record NW_025726123.1, read on the forward strand.
GAACGTGAATGGCATGTGGGTGTGAAGCGATACGCGGCGGTGGCTGGGTGGGACCGTCCCCGGCCGGTGAGGGGGGGCCTCCCGGCGTGCTGGCCGCGCGGTGCGTGGGCGCACGCGCTACAGCCGGCTGGTGGGGGCGGCCAGTGGCAGGCGCGCCGGCCGACGGAGGCGGCAGGCGGCGCAGCTGCGCGCCG
>NW_025726123.1:27500-35000 GCF_021461395.2 Schistocerca americana
GGTCTGGGCGTGAGCCTGCCTGGAGCCGCCGTCGGTGCAGATCTTGGTGGTAGTAGCAAATACTCCAGCGAGGCCCTGGAGGGCTGACGCGGAGAAGGGTTTCGTGTGAACAGCCGTTGCACACGAGTCAGTCGATCCTAAGCCCTAGGAGAAATCCGATGTTGATGGGGGCCGTCATAGCATGATGCACTTTGTGCTGGCCCCCGTTGGGCGAAAGGGAATCCGGTTCCTATTCCGGAACCCGGCAGCGGAACCGATACAAGTCGGGCCCCTCTTTTAGAGATGCTCGTCGGGGTAACCCAAAAGGACCCGGAGACGCCGTCGGGAGATCGGGGAAGAGTTTTCTTTTCTGCATGAGCGTTCGAGTTCCCTGGAATCCTCTAGCAGGGAGATAGGGTTTGGAACGCGAAGAGCACCGCAGTTGCGGCGGTGTCCCGATCTTCCCCTCGGACCTTGAAAATCCGGGAGAGGGCCACGTGGAGGTGTCGCGCCGGTTCGTACCCATATCCGCAGCAGGTCTCCAAGGTGAAGAGCCTCTAGTCGATAGAATAATGTAGGTAAGGGAAGTCGGCAAATTGGATCCGTAACTTCGGGATAAGGATTGGCTCTGAGGATCGGGGCGTGTCGGGCTTGGTCGGGAAGTGGGTCAGCGCTAACGTGCCGGGCCTGGGCGAGGTGAGTGCCGTAGGGGTGCCGGTAAGTGCGGGCGTTTAGCGCGGGCGTGGTCTGCTCTCGCCGTTGGTTGGCCTCGTGCTGGCCGGCGGTGCAGGATGCGCGCGCCTGCGCGGCGTTCGCGCCCCGGTGCTTCAACCTGCGTGCAGGATCCGAGCTCGGTCCCGTGCCTTGGCCTCCCACGGATCTTCCTTGCTGCGAGGCCGCGTCCGCCTTAGCGTGCTCCTCCGGGGGCGCGCGGGTGCGCGGATTCTCTTCGGCCGCCATTCAACGATCAACTCAGAACTGGCACGGACTGGGGGAATCCGACTGTCTAATTAAAACAAAGCATTGCGATGGCCCTAGCGGGTGTTGACGCAATGTGATTTCTGCCCAGTGCTCTGAATGTCAACGTGAAGAAATTCAAGCAAGCTTGGGTAAACGGCCTGGGAGTAACCGTTGACACTCTTGATGTAGCCAAATGCCTCGTCATCTAATTAGTGACGCGCATGAATGGATTAACGAGATTCCCGCTGTCCCTATCTACTATCTTACGAAGGCCGTTATGCTGTCTAACCAGTGGTGGAGTCCACCTATACTGGTAGAAGACGGGCGGCTAAATGTCCGATCTCTCAACCTTCCCGTGGTGTAAGATGTGAGTAGCCGGGCAACCGGTGAAACCAATGAGAGAAGGGCGACTCCCGTGCGGGGTGCAGGCGTAGACGCAGAGGGACTGGGCAACCGGCCTCTCCAAGCCGAGTCTCGCACTCCGCTCGCCGTGGGCGCTAAGGTGTCGGACACTTGTGTCTAGTATCCTTGCTCACTGGCGAATGGCACTTGCTCGCTTCTGCGGCGCTTGCTGTGCTCTGGCTCCGGCCGGGGTGCGGCGGGCGCCGCTTTTGCGTTGGCGGCGCTTGCTGTGCTCTTGGCTCCGGCCGGGGTGCGGCGGGCGCCGCTTTTGCGTTGGCGGCGCTTGCTGTGCTCTTGGCTCCGGCCGGGGTGCGGCGGGCGCCGCTTTTGCTTTGGCGGCGCTTGCTGTGCTCTTGGCTCCGGCCGGGGTGCGGCGGGCGCCGCTTTTGCTTTGGCGGCGCCTGCTGTGCTCTTGGCCTTGGCCGGGGTGTGGCGGGTGCCGCTTTTGCGTTGGCGGCGTTTGCTGTGCTCTGGCTCCGGCCGGGGTGCGGCGGGCGCCGCTTTGGCTGTGGCGGCGCTTGCTGTGCTCTTGGCTCCGGCCGGGGTGCGGCGGGCGCCGCTTTTGCGTTGGCGGCGCTTGCTGCGCTCTTGGCTCCGGCCGGGGTGCGGTGGGCGCCGCTTTCACTTTGGCGGCGCTTGCCGTGCTCTTGGCCTTGGCCGGGGTGCGGCGGGCGCCGCTTTTGCGTTGGCGGCGCTTGCTGCGCCCCGGCTCCGGCCGGGGTGTGGCGGGCGCCGCTTTCACGTTAGGACATTTCGCGATGCATCAGCCATGCTGCGTATGTCTGCTGCAGAGGTTGCAAACCTGTCGGGCGCAAGTCTGACTGGTATAGTGTCTCTCTGCGAGGACGTGCCTCCGTCTCTGCCTGTGTGCGCTACGGAGATTCACGCCTCACCGTCAGGAACGAAGTATTACCGCGCTCGACTTATCGGACGTGGGATGCATCACTCCAAGACACAAGTGCCACGGGAGTTAACTCCCGACATGGAGGTATGTCACGCCTTTCGTGCGCCTCCACCTACTGCGAGCGCTTGTAGGTGTCGGACTCGTGAGTCTAGTATCCAAGTTCGTACGTAGGATGTGCGCGTGGCAACGACGCGTGTCGACAGCTGTTGGCACGCGGCAGTTGCCTTATGCGCATGGTGGTGCGTCCTGCGCGGCTCGCTGGTGGTGGGCTCCCGCTGCGGCGCCGGCCTCGCACATGCTCCGCCCGGCAAATGTCGGACGGCGGTGCGGTTGGCCGGGGTAGCGGCGGGGCTCGTCCGCCGGCTGGGCTGCGCACGGGTGCGCTGCTGTGTCGGGCGCGCTGCGCTGGGCCGGGTCGGCTGGGCGGTGCGCGCGCTGCTGGCTGGCGCGGGACGGGCGGTCGGTCTCTGACTGGCGGTTCGCTCTCGCGGCCACGCCGGCGGCGGGCGCCGGCCCTGCCGTGCCCGGCTCGGCAGGCCACGTCCGGACAACTTAGCGGCGCCGGCCGGCCATACGCAATGTTGGCTGTGGTTGGTGCAGGCGGTTGGCGCAATAAGCACAGTGGGGAGTTCTGGCGGTCATCGTTCCTGCCGAAACTAAGTCTCTCACTGTAGAGAACTTAATGTGGAAGCAGGCCGATGTCCACGCGCGGGGAAGGGCGCCTGACTGCGAAGCGCTCTCTGGCCTTCAGAGAATGCAACGCGGACGACGTCTCGGCCTCGATCGGAGGATTCCTTGGTGGACAACTGCGAAGGGGAGACCGGCAACGGTCACCACAACGCGGAAGTCACCAGGAGCTGCCACAGGAGGATGCTCCTGAGTGGCCTAAGACCACGACCACAGGGACGGAGGCTAATGCAGTCGCCGTACGGGCTTGGCAAACCCGGGGTGCCCTAGCCCGGAGCTGGCAAGCGCTACCAGCGACGGCCGTAAACTGAGATACGCACTTCAACGACTGCTGTGAGGCGCGCAGTGGAACGTCGTGCGTGTTTTGGACCGGAGTCTTGGCTTAACCGCCTGGGCAAGAGAAGGACAATCTCTATAATCACCCCTCACCCTCTGCGTTAGCTGGCGGCTATGGGGCGCAAGGCTGTTGAGTTGTGAACAGTCATGAGTCAGCCACCTCAGAGGACCGGCCGACCCTCTGTTGTATAAGGCTTACCCAGGTGTGCGGGGCGACGCCTGGATGGACAACATAGATCCCTAGCTGTTCGTGGGAACCACATGGACTCTTTCAAACAACCTTGTCCCGACGGAACTGGTGGGCCGTCGCGGAGTCAACACACCAACCTCTCGGGGAGCGAGTCGGACACCTCGTGTACTGACGGACTCCCAAACCAAGGGCAGTCGGAGGTCCCTAGACCACAAGACCATGACCCCGCGCTTAGTGCGCCAGAATTGGAGTTCCGGACACCCCGTGTGCGGAGCGCTAAGACTGCCGCTAGCGAGACGCTGTCACGGACGCTCGTTGATACGAGTGAAAGTGACAGTGAGAAAGACCGTCAGGCTAAGCTAAGGAAGCAGAGGAGACACCTGCGAAGAGTGCTTCGGCAGAGATCGCAGAGTGCTGACGCTGCAACCGAGCTAATGCCGCCACCCCGCCAGCCGGCGCCAAGAACGGCGCCCAAGGAGGGAGATAAGCCGGAACCGGCGCAGGTAGCCGGGCGCGAGCCCAGCGGCCCAGTCGGGGAAGGCGCCAAGGGGAAGTCTGAACCGAAGGCGAAGACGAAGGCCACACGGCCGACGACGCCGCCGGCGGGTAAGACTGCGGGCGGGCCAAAGCTGGCGCAGGTAGCTGGGCAGAAGCCCGGCGGCCCAGTCGGTGCTGGCACGTCCACCCAGACTCGCCCGGCGGGAGAGACGGCGGCCACACGGCCGAAGTCTCAACCGTCGGAAACGGTGAAAAGTGCGCGGAAACTGGCGCAGGTAGCCGGGCAGCAGCCCAGCGGCCCAGTCAGTGAAAGTGCCTGCAGTAGCCGCGCCTCTACGCCAATGTCGGGAACCGAAGGGCGCAAGCCCGGGACTCGACGGAAGAGGCGAAAGAAGAACAAGCAGCCGGACTCGGCGCAGGTAGCCGGGCAAGAGCCCAGCGGCCCAGTCGAGGACGGCAAGTCCCCATACAAGGCAAGCCCCAGCGATCTTGCGACTATACAGCTCATCGCGACGCGGCTCGAGGACGTCCTTGAACTCGTGGACGACTCTCTAAAACCGGGGCAACTGGTGGAGGAGAAAAGTCTAAGTGACCTCAAGAGACAACTGAGAGCTAAGTTGTTTGACTGGGCTATGGCGCAGTCGGCCCTCACAGGAAGGGTGGACGCCTTGGAGGATGAGCTGGCGAGGACGAAAGCGGCGCCCCTGGCGCCGCCAAAGACCTTTGCACAAGTTGCCGCCGCTCTACCCTCGACAGAAAGGAAAACGCAGGCAATGATAACGAGAGCCCAGACTGAGAAGGCTACGCTCTTTATCAAGTCAAAGGCAAACGAAAGCGGAGCAGAAGTGAGAAAGAAGTTCACCTCCCTGGTCAAGCCAGAGGTTGATGGTGTGAAGTTCTCACGGGTCACCACAAACGGCCCGACGCTTATCGTTGATGTGGCGTCTGAAACTGATCGTCAAAAACTTCTGGCCAATAACAAACTGACAGAAGCTCTGAAATGCGAACTGCCGAAAAAGCTCAATCCGCAGATAATCATATATCATGTACCCTGCGTCATGAAGAATGAAACTGTGGTTGAGCTAACTCGAAAGCAAAATGACCTTGGAGGACTTTCGGAAACACAATTCCGCCAGGAGTTTAAGCCGAAGTTCCGGACTGGACCAAGGGGCAAACAAACATCACATCTCGTGGTGGAAGTAAGCCCCAGACTCAGAGTCGCCATCCTTAGGCAGAAAAGACTGTACATGGGCTTCGAGTCCATGCCAGTCGATGATTACCTAGACTTGGCTGTCTGCACGCGGTGCCAAGATGTAAACCACTCGGCAAAGTTCTGCAAGCAGGACCCGAGTATAATAACATGCGGGCACTGTGGCGAAAACGGCCACATGAGAAAGGATTGTCGAAAAGCGGGGAACCAACCGGTCTGCATTCCGTGCAAAAAGCGAAATCGCAATTGCGTGACGCCAGGAAAAGAGTGTGACTTCTATAAAATCCTCACACAACGTAAAATCCAGCGGACAGACTATGGAAGACAAGACCTCTCGTCAACCGTCTCCTTACCGGCTGCCGCCTCACCTGTTGCCGACCGGACTGTGAAACATCACAATGCCCGTGTCGGTTAAAATAGGACAGCTGAACTGCGCGCGATCGCAAGCGGTGATGTGCGAGGTGCGACGCCGAGCGGAGGAGGAGTCTTTAGACATTTTATGTCTACAGGAGCCATACTCCAAAGACGGAAAGATCCTGTATATGCCGACTACAGCTCAGATCTTGGCAGGAGGAGAGCACCCTATGGCAGCGATCGCTGTGCTAAATCGATCTCTGAGAGCAGTGAAAGTGGCGCACCTCAGCAACAGATGCATGGTGTTAGCCGAAATAAACACTGGCGATTTCACCTTTTTCGTGCTGAACATGTACTTTCAGTACAGGCACAGAGAGAGGCCGTACATCGACCAGTTAAAAGAGGCGGTTGGGTTCCACCGCAATGACTTGCTCATCTGCACAATGGACGCAAACGCCATGTCACCCCTATGGCACAGTGACATCACGCCTCTTGGCGCGCGACGCGCCGCTAGGCGGGGTGAGAGACTCGCTGAAGCAATTCTCGAGCTCGGATTAGAAGTGTTGAACCGACCAAACTTCCCACCAACTTTTGAAGGTCGCCGGGGAGCGACCTCAAACATTGATGTGACACTAAAGAGTGCACATGTGCATCTCCGCGCGGAGAATTGGAAGGTATGGCGGGGAACGACACTAAGTGATCATAATCTGATCACATTCACTGTAGCTTATGATGGGGAGCCTCCTCCACAAGACCAGGTGAACGGCATCGTCAAGTACAACTGGCGAAAGGCTGATTGGGATCGACTAAGAGGAAATCTAGTGATACCGAATTGGCCAATGGATCGCGTTGTGGACGTGGATAAAGCTGCAGAGGATCTGACGAGGGCTATACAGACAGCAGCAACGGGCGCAGTCCCGTTGGCCCATACAGGGAAAACGCCTAAAGCGCCTTGGAACCCTGAGCTGCAACGTCTCCGACGCGAATGCAGAAGGGCGCGGCGGCAATACCAGCGCAGCATAGGCGATCACATGCGTGAGGCTACGCTTGCGCGGTACAGGCGGGCCAAGGCGGTGTTTAAGCGGACGCTGCACACGGTACGGATTGAGAGTTGGCAGTCTTTCGTTCGTGACAGTCTGGCGGCTGACCCCTGGGGAACGCCGTTCAGGATTGCCGCATCGAAAGTTCGGTCACCGACGGTCCTGTCAACCCTAAGGAAGAATGATGGCAGCCACACCAGGGACTGGCAGGAGTCAGCCGAGCTACTCATGAGCACCTTGTTGCCAGATGATAGTAGCGAAGATGAGAATGAGGAACAGGGGAATATGAGGAGACAACTCAATGAGGCATATGCCAATGAGACGCCAGTTGCTCCATTCACTGAACGTGAAGTTACAATAGCCATTCTCGAATTGCGCCGGAAGAAGGCGACGGGACAAGATGGTCTCGCTGCAGAGGTTCTCCAAGCCTTATGCGCGGAGATCTGCCCTTACCTGACAAACCTCTACAACGAGTGTTTACGTCAGGGACGGGTACCAGAGTCGTGGAAGACGGCTGAAGTGGTTATACTGCGAAAGGGTGATGACAAGGATCCAGAAGTGCCGAAATCGTACCGACCAATCTGTCTCTTGAACTCCATGGCCAAGCTCCAGGAGAAGCTCCTATGCCTCCGGCTAGAGCAACACCGGGAGCTTAGGGGACGAAGTCCCGACCAGTACGGATTCAGGAGGGGCCTGTGTACAGAAGATGCTATAAACAAGGCAATGTTGCTAGTGGACACATCTACTGCTAAGTACGTTGCGGGGATAATGGTCGACATCGCCGGGGCTTTCGATAACCTATGGTGGCCGGCTCTGTTCGACAGCCTAAGGAAGTTGGAATGTCCTGGGCCCCTGTACCGGTGCCTGCTTGACTACTGCCGACACCGGCGGGCGGTCTTGCGGTGCCCGGGGCGGGCGGTTGAGAAGTTGATCACTAAGG
>NW_025726123.1:40000-45000 GCF_021461395.2 Schistocerca americana
CGCCGCCTGTTATGAGCCAAAGGTGCACCCTGACGTGGCAAATCAGATGATGCCGCAGTCATTTACTTACGATAATCACAATCAACAAACCGGCCCCCCCCCCCCCCCCAAAACACCTTTCCTTACAACAATGTGTACCTTAACCTAACCCGTATTGTGCCTTAACCTAACCCGTATTGTGCCTTAACCTAACCCGTATTGTGCCTTAACCTAACCCGTATTGTGCCTTAACCTAACCCGTATTGTGCCTTAACCTAACCCGTATTGTGCCTCAACCTAACCCGTATTGTGCCTTAACCTAACCCGTATTGTGCCTTAACCTAACCCGTATTGTGCCTTAACCTAACCCGTATTGTGCCTTAACCTAACCCACGTTGTGCCTTAACCTAACCCACGTTGTGCCTTAACCTAACCCACGTTGTGCCTTAACCTAACCCACGTTGTGCCTTAACCTAACCCACGTTGTGCCTTAACCTAACCCACGTTGTGCCTTAACCTAACCCACGTTGTGCCTTAACCTAACCCGTATTGTGCCTTAACCTAACCCGTATTGTGCCTTAACCTAACCCGTATTGTGCCTTAACCTAACCCGTATTGTGCCTTAACCTAACCCGTATTGTGCCTTAACCTAACCCGTATTGTGCCTTAACCTAACCCGTATTGTGCCTTAACCTAACCCGTATTGTGCCTTAACCTAACCCGTATTGTGCCTTAACCTAACCCGTATTGTGCCTTAACCTAACCCGTATTGTGCCTTAACCTAACCCACGTTGTGCCTTAACCTAACCCACGTTGTGCCTTAACCTAACCCACGTTGTGCCTTAACCTAACCCACGTTGTGCCTTAACCTAACCCACGTTGTGCCTTAACCTAACCCACGTTGTGCCTTAACCTAACCCACGTTGTGCCTTAACCTAACCCACGTTGTGCCTTAACCTAACCCACGTTGTGCCTTAAGCTAACCCATATTGTGCCTTAACCTAACCCATATTGTGCCTTAACCTAACCCATATTGTGCCTTAACCTAACCCATATTGTGCCTTAACCTAAGCCATATTGTGCCTTAACCTAACCCATATTGTGCCTTAACCTAACCCATATTGTGCCTTAACCTAACCCATATTGTGCCTTAACCTAACCCATATTGTGCCTTAACCTAACCCATATTGTGCCTTAACCTAACCCATATTGTGCCTTAACCTAACCCATATTGTGCCTTAACCTAACCCATATTGTGCCTTAACCTAACCCATATTGTGCCTTAACCTAACCCATATTGTGCCTTAACCTAACCCGTATTGTGCCTTAACCTAACCCGTATTGTGCCTTAACCTAACCCGTATTGTGCCTTAACCTAACCCGTATTGTACCTTAACCTAACCCGTATTGTGCCTTAACCTAACCCGTATTGTGCCTTAACCTAACCCGTATTGTGCCTTAACCTAACCCGTATTGTGCCTTAACCTAACCCGTATTGTGCCTTAACCTAACCCGTATTGTGCCTTAACCTAACCCGTATTGTGCCTTAACCTAACCCGTATTGTGCCTTAACCTAACCCGTATTGTGCCTTAACCTAACCCGTATTGTGCCTTAACCTAACCCGTATTGTGCCTTAACCTAACCCGTATTGTGCCTTAACCTAACCCGTATTGTGCCTTAACCTAACCCGTATTGTGCCTTAACCTAACCCACGTTGTGCCTTAACCTAACCCACGTTGTGCCTTAACCTAACCCACGTTGTGCCTTAACCTAACCCACGTTGTGCCTTAACCTAACCCACGTTGTGCCTTAACCTAACCCACGTTGTGCCTTAACCTAACCCACGTTGTGCCTTAACCTAACCCACGTTGTGCCTTAACCTAACCCACGTTGTGCCTTAACCTAACCCACATTGTGCCTTAACCTAACCCATATTGTGCCTTAACCTAACCCATATTGTGCCTTAACCTAACCCATATTGTGCCTTAACCTAACCCATATTGTGCCTTAACCTAACCCATATTGTGCCTTAACCTAACCCATATTGTGCCTTAACCTAACCCATATTGTGCCTTAACCTAACCCATATTGTGCCTTAACCTAACCCATATTGTGCCTTAACCTAACCCATATTGTGCCTTAACCTAACCCATATTGTGCCTTAACCTAACCCATATTGTGCCTTAACCTAACCCATATTGTGCCTTAACCTAACCCATATTGTGCCTTAACCTAACCCATATTGTGCCTTAACCTAACCCATATTGTGCCTTAACCTAACCCATATTGTGCCTTAACCTAACCCATATTGTGCCTTAACCTAACCCATATTGTGCCTTAACCTAACCCATATTGTGCCTTAACCTAACCCATATTGTGCCTTAACCTAACCCATATTGTGCCTTAACCTAACCCATATTGTGCCTTAACCTAACCCATATTGTGCCTTAACCTAACCCATATTGTGCCTTAACCTAACCCATATTGTGCCTTAACCTAACCCATATTGTGCCTTAACCTAACCCATATTGTGCCTTAACCTAACCCATATTGTGCCTTAACCTAACCTATATTGCGCCTTAACCTAACCCATGTTGCGCCTTAACCTAACCTATGTTGCGCCTTAACCTAACCTATGTTGCGCCTTAACCTAACCTACGTTGCGCCTTAACCTAACCTATATTGCGCCTTAACCTAACCTATATTGCGCCTTAACCTAACCTATATTGCGCCTTAACCTAACCTATATTGCGCCTTAACCTAACCTATATTGCGCCTTAACCTAACCTATATTGCGCCTTAACCTAACCTACGTTGCGCCTTAACCTAACCCACGTTGCGCCTTAACCTAACCCACGTTGCGCCTTAACCCAACCCACGTTGCGCCTTAACCCAACCCACGTTGCGCCTTAACCCAACCCACGTTGGGCCTTAACCCAACCCACGTTGCGCCTTAACCCAACCCACGTTGGGCCTTAACCCAACACACGTTGGGCCTTAACCCAACACACGTTGGGCCTTAACCCAACACACGTTGGGCCTTAACCCAACACACGTTGGGCCTTAACCCAACACACGTTGGGCCTTAACCCAACACACGTTGGGCCTTAACCCAACACACGTTGGGCCTTAACCCAACACACGTTGGGCCTTAACCCAACACACGTTGGGCCTTAACCCAACACACGTTGGGCCTTAACCCAACACACGTTGGGCCTTAACCCAACACACGTTGGGCCTTAACCCAACACACGTTGGGCCTTAACCCAACACACGTTGGGCCTTAACCCAACACACGTTGGGCCTTAACCCGCTCTGTAATTGTCATACGACGCGTTAAATTAGTGTAGTGTTGCCTAACTGCAACCCCCGCAATATAGTTTGCTACTCGCACTGCCTGGTCCCCAGTGTATCGCTTCATGTTAAACACCTTGCAGCGATACACTGTAATGTGGATGGCAGCAGGACGTACATGCTCAATGCCCTTCGCAGTTGTTCATTGGCATTCGCATGGCGAAGCACTTAGCCTACGCTGTGGTACGGCCTGTGTCAACTGTCCGCTGATGTTGTACGTCCAAATCACACACTGTACTGCACATTGGTCCTCATGTACTGAATGATACATCGTGGTACATGTGACCGTACAACGACTGCGCCAACAACGGCGAACCATGCGGTCCAACTGTTGTGCACTCAGCTATGTGTCGTCTCCCTATAAGAGCCGGATTGCAGTGTGGTATGCCCTGGATGGCGATCAGCATGAGCCGTCTGTTGATGTAGTGGCGCGTGTTGTCAGACGTAGTCGTCTCTTCTCACACACCGTGACAGCATGGTGCACTGCGTTCCACATCTGCGACATGCGACAGAGGCCGGTTGACAGTCGTTCGCGCAATGGACATCGCATACGTACGGGGGCCACCTTCCACGTGTTCGCGAAGCGTGCACATGTTGTTGCGTGTATGTGGGCAGACATAGTGTGTCGTGACACCTGACACAGGCATGCAACAATCGTTGAATTTGCAAATGGCGATGGACGTCTACGTTTGCTGGTGACGTTACGCAAATGAACAACTGGTAAACCGTTGTGGTGCGGTTGTTCTCGCTAGAGGTGAATCAGTGATGGCGACGATCGGTTGAGCTACCAACCGGTTGTTTCAGCGATACCCACCATGCCCACGAACGTGAATGGCATGTGGGTGTGAAGCGATACGCGGCGGTGGCTGGGTGGGACCGTCCCCGGCCGGTGAGGGGGGGCCTCCCGGCGTGCTGGCCGCGCGGTGCGTGGGCGCACGCGCTACAGCCGGCTGGTGGGGGCGGCCAGTGGCAGGCGCGCCGGCCGACGGAGGCGGCAGGCGGCGCAGCTGCGCGCCGGCGCACCCTGCACGCGGCGCCGTGCGGCCAAAGTAGGTCCTCGCGGGCCCGGTGCGAAGCGCGGTGGACATCTGCAGTGTGCTGGTCCGATTGAGGACTGTGTGCGCTGAGGATGCGCCGCCGCCCGGCGCTCGGCGCCGCGACGCCGTCTGCTGTTCGGTCGCCTCTGCGGTTCTCGCAGGTGGTTTGTATCGCAGCTGTGCGGACGTGTTGGCGCGTGCGCTGTGCTGGGAGAGTTCGCTTCGGCACCCAAGTGGGGCTTTTGTCCTTCTGTGGCGCTGGCGTTGGAGCTGCCGGCCACCGTAGGTGGCGCGTGTTGTCTCCCGCCGGCAATGCCACGACAGCACGCTCCCGGGCCTCTGTCGGCAGCGGCAAGCTCAGTTGGGAGCACGGGTGGTCGCACCTAAAGCGTCTACTCGCCAAACTCCGGGCGATTGCGCCTCTCTCGAACCCGACCAAGTACTTAGGACGGCGCTGCGCGCCGCCGGGACCTGAGAGGGTTTCGAGGTGTATCGTGCAGGGGAGCTCAGCCTCCTCCTGTTTGCAGAATAATTGAGCGGACGCTTGCGTGTTCGCGCGGGCCCCCGGGACACACTCCCGGGCGGCCGGCTGCTCAGCTCTAGTTGACGCAGCTCCCTGGTTGATCCTG
>NW_025726123.1:52500-57500 GCF_021461395.2 Schistocerca americana
ACGATTCAAACTGATAGTGTGAATAATTAAATTGTGTTAGTCGCTACTGGCGCTGTCCGTAAATACGATTACGGCTACTGGGAACCTACTATAGGCTCTACGCCTTCCAAATCTGAGGAGATATGAATAATATAACCTAACACAGTGCTGGCGTAAACCTCCCTTCGTCGCGAACAGTGATCACAAACATTTTCAGACTCATAGTGTCAATAGTTAAATTCTATTTGCTGTGGCGTGCGCGATCCGCAAATGAAGCTGGTGCGAAGTGCCTTACTGCCGTACATCTGCTAAGTCACGGGAGATATGGACAATATAAACTAATACAGTGTTAGTGTACAACATACTCCATCACGAGTGTGAATTTCCGATTTGCTGGACCTGTGTTTTGGAGCCACGGCAGCGGGTGGACGCTACAGAGCCCAGCTGACTCCCCCCGCCCACCACCCCGCGAGAGCGACCGCATTCCAGCGCCCGGCCGGCTCGCCCGTTGCAGGCAGGCAGCCGACGAGCTTGTCCCCAGCCGGCCCAGGTAGGCTCGTCCCCAGGCGGCCGGTGAGGAACCAGCGCTACAGCAGCATCACGCGCCGCGCGAAGCCACTCGCGTTAAACGAACTGGCCAAGTGTTTCACTCGCCAGTGTACAAAGGCGGCTTCTGTACGGACACACTCAATAACTCCAGAATAGGACACATGCAACACACAAGGTAACGCCCAAAAACAAAACAAAATGGGGACAAACAAAGAATTGTCACCTGCAAAAACAGAGCCCAACAGAATCTCGCTGGCCCCCATGGAGAACGATTCCTCCAAATCCCAGGAAGATCTGGAAAACATGGCAGCTATGAGGGAAGAAATAGTGTCCTTCCTTTTTAATGAAACGAATAAGATAAACAATGTCCAGAAAAGGTTTATTTTGGGAAAATTATCGGCATATGAGCGAATTGTACGGAAATACGAAATGGAAATTCTGGAACTGAAAACGGAACTCAGGTGCACTAAAGCTGCCCAAGCAGCAAATATACCAGTACAGGAAACATATGCTTCCAAGGCATCCACCAAAGCGACACCTACCAACGAAAGTCGAGGCCCAAAACCTGAGCCCAAGTTGCTAGTTGTGAAGCCAGCAGAAGGAGCGCAACAAGCAGCAAAAGATCTCGAGGAAACAGTAAAGAAAGTCATCACAACATCGCTGAAAGATGTGAGGGTCACGAAATTTAAGACTACAAGGGACAAAAACGTAATACTAGAATTCCCAGATACAGAAGAAGCAAACAGACTGAAGAAGTGTGAAGAGTTTAGTCGTTCAGGGCTTACCATCCAGGACCCTAAAAAAAGGAATCCCAGAGTAATTCTCTTTGATGTTCCAAGAGATACTCAAGAAGGACAGCTGAAAACTGAGCTGTATGAACGAAACCTGTCAAGAGCAGGCCTCACACTTGAAGAGGTCGTGAGTGGAACACAGATCGCCTTCAAAACTGGACCTAAAAATCGAGAAGTGGTGAACCTAGTGCTGGAGGTGGCACCGAAAATATGGAACAGGCTGACTGAACAAGGACGAGTGTATCTCCACTGCACATCCCACAGGGTGCAAAATTACACAAATATTAGCAGGTGCTATAAATGCCAGGGCTTTGGTCACACATCAACAAGATGCACAAGTGCTGAAACAATATGTGGACACTGTGCAGCACCTGGACACTCCTTCAAAGAATGCAGGCTTAAAGAACAACCACCACACTGTGCGAACTGCAAACGCTGGAAGAGAGACTGCAAACACTCAGTTCTGGACCAAAACTGCCCTGAATACAAGAGGGCAAAAGAAGCAATCCAACGAATGACCGATTATGGGAAGTAAAAACAACGATGTGCTACCTTCAGACCATAGATCCTCAACGGACCTACAACTTAGCCCCTTAAAAATCCTGCAAATAAATGGGCAAAGATCTAAAACAGTACCTGACCAACTAGTCATGAAAATGGAGGAAGAGGAGTTAGATGTACTACTGGTACAGGAACCATACACACTAGATGACAAAATCACAGGTTATCCACCAGGTTATCGAATGGTTTACAGCTCCAAACATGGAACACCAAAGGCAGCTATAATCATTCGTACTAAGAGCTTAAATGTACTCCAGCTAACCACATTATCTGATACACATACATGTGCGGCAAGCATAAGTGGAGCCTTTGGAGAACTGTACCTGGTGTGTGTGTACTGCCAGTATGGTGAACCTATTGACCGCTTCCTAAATAAACTTGAGGACATACTGCACAACTTGGCTGGAAAACCAGTAATTATAGGCCTAGATGCAAATGCGACATCCCCATTATGGTATGGTGATATGGCAAATGGGGACGGTAGGAAGATGGAAGACTTCATCTACCAGCATGGTCTTGTACTACTGAATGAGGAATCTCCATTAACAACTTTCAGTGGACCAAATGGAGAGAGTAACATAGACCTCACTATTTGTACAACAATTGTGGCTAGAACAACAACTAAATGGAAGGTTCATGGGGGATGGACAACCAGCGATCACAGGGCCATAACATATGAAGTTGCCCCACAACAGAGAAACAGAACAGCTATAGTGCAAGAAAAATACAACACACAATTTGCGAAATGGGCAATTTTTGATCAGTGCTTTGCAAAGGAAGTAGAATACCTGGAGAATATCCAAGCAATGGATGTTAATGAGAAGGTTCGATGCCTGGAAGGGGCAGTACGAGCTAGCTGCAAAAAATCGATGAGAAGAAAAACCTGGCTACAGCACCCTATACCATGGTGGAACGAGACACTTAGACTACAGCGACAAAACACAATGACAGCACGACGAACCCTGCAAAATGCCCGCCGAAATGGAACTGCAGAAGAAATCGAAGCAGCAAAACAAGAGTACAAAATAAAACGAAATGAATACACGAAACAGATCACCATTGCTAAAGAGGATGCATGGAAGAAGTGGGTATCTGACTGTGACAACAACAATCCCTGGGCAGCAACTCAAAAAATACTCCGACCAAAAACAGGTACAGAAAACGTCCTCAGCAACATAAAACTTCCAAACCAGACCCAAACAATGACGTGGGAGGACACAATCCAGCATCTACTGCGCTCACTTCTGCCCGATGACAAACCAGAAGAGGATACAGCTCATCAGGAAGAAGTTAAAGTGGAAAACATAAGGTACAGCAGTATAGAAAACGCACCAGAGTTTTCGAGAGAGGAAGTGGACGCTGCCATCAAAGCATGTAAACCGAAGAAAGCTACAGGTCCTGATGGTATTGATGACCTAATAATCAAAAGAATATGGCGCACACATCCAGCTCTCCTAATGGATATATTCAACTCTTGCCTTCGTGAACATACTGTACCAGAGCCATGGAAAAAAGGACTAGTGTGCATATTGCTCAAGTCCCATGGAAAGCCTAGAGATGAACCAAAATCATATCGGCCCATATGTCTACTGTCTATACTAGCGAAAGTACTTGAGAGATTAATGGTATGGCGCCTGGAGGAACAATACGAAACCTCAGGTCTTAAAGCCCCAAACCAGTTTGGGTTCAGGAAAGGTGCATCCACAGAGATGGCTATTAGGCAGGTGCTACACAATACTGTATGTGAGGAGAAGTATGTCATGGCCATCTTTGTGGATATCGCTGGTGCGTTTGACAATTTATGGTGGCCAAGTGTCATGAGGCGACTACGGGAAATAGGCTGCCCAATAAACATATATAGACTAATAGAAAACTATTTCACAAATAGGAAGGCCATAGTGCAAACAAGTGCTGGCACAACCGAAAAATTAGTCACAAAAGGGTGTCCACAAGGCTCCATCTGTGGTCCCTTTCTTTGGAATCTAGTTTTTGATGAAATAGTAGCGGAAAAAGAAGGGAACCAATGGACCAAAGTAGCTTATGCAGATGACCTCGCCATCATCACTCGAGGCAACAGCCGCAAGCAACTTGAGGACCAGGCAACACTAGCCTTGAGAGAGATTGGAGACTGGGCCAAGACAAATAAACTGCAAATCTCCAAACCGAAGACTGTAGCAATGACATTAAAAGGACACTTTGATAGGGAGAGGCCACCACAAGTAAAATTCGAAGGGCAGAACATCAAGTTTGTGAAAGAATTCACATACCTGGGCGTTACGCTGGACGAGAAGCTGTCATTCACTCCACATGTGAAGAGAATCCAACAGAAGCTGGGTGCAATATCAGGTGCATTAATACGGGTCACCAGATCAGAGTGGGGTCTAAAACGACGATCATTGAAACTAATATACAGTGGTCTCTGTCTGTCAATTTGTAAATACGGTGCTGCAGCTTGGGGGGAAAGAGTGAAGAATAAGTACATCCAAAGGATACTCTACTCAATCCAGAGACCTTTCCTATTGCAGATGACAAAAGCCTGCAGGACAACATCAAATGAAGCCCTACAGGTACTCTCTGGATGCTTCCCATTGGACCTTGAGGTAATAAGGGCAGCCCTATTGTACCACATCAGACATGGTATGGTTGGAACTGTTGCAGGGTTTCCAGTACCCAGACCACAGACACCTCGAACAAGACCAGAAAAGGCAATTGATTGCATGCTACAACAGGAATGGCAAGCAAGGTGGGAAGGCTCAGAAAATGGAAGGGCCTCATATGAATGGACTCCAAAAGTCTCACACTGGCAGACAGGCTGGCGTAAAACGGTGACACCATCATACTCACTCACCTGCCTGCTCACTGGACATGGCCTACGGAAGAAGCTGCATCAACTCACAATTGAAGCAGACCCAATGTGCACATGTGGAGAAGAGGAGGACACCGACCATATCCTCTATGCATGCAGACACTACGAAGAACAGAGGCACAGACTGATAACAGCAGTGGGTGAAACAACTTTCCAGTCAAAACAATTGCTACTGGAAAACAGTGAAACATACACTGCAATAAAACTGTTTGCTGAGGAAGCCTTTGAAGTTAGAGAAGTAACTAGAATTTTAA
>NW_025726123.1:62500-67500 GCF_021461395.2 Schistocerca americana
TATTGTGCCTTAACCTAACCCGTATTGTGCCTTAACCTAACCCGTATTGTGCCTTAACCTAACCCGTATTGTGCCTTAACCTAACCCGTATTGTGCCTTAACCTAACCCGTATTGTGCCTTAACCTAACCCGTATTGTGCCTTAACCTAACCCACGTTGTGCCTTAACCTAACCCACGTTGTGCCTTAACCTAACCCACGTTGTGCCTTAACCTAACCCACGTTGTGCCTTAACCTAACCCACGTTGTGCCTTAACCTAACCCACGTTGTGCCTTAACCTAACCCACGTTGTGCCTTAACCTAACCCACGTTGTGCCTTAACCTAACCCATATTGTGCCTTAACCTAACCCATATTGTGCCTTAACCTAACCCATATTGTGCCTTAACCTAACCCATATTGTGCCTTAACCTAACCCATATTGTGCCTTAACCTAACCCATATTGTGCCTTAACCTAACCCATATTGTGCCTTAACCTAACCCATATTGTGCCTTAACCTAACCCATATTGTGCCTTAACCTAACCCATATTGTGCCTTAACCTAACCCATATTGTGCCTTAACCTAACCCATATTGTGCCTTAACCTAACCCATATTGTGCCTTAACCTAACCCATATTGTGCCTTAACCTAACCCATATTGTGCCTTAACCTAACCCATATTGTGCCTTAACCTAACCCATATTGTGCCTTAACCTAACCCATATTGTGCCTTAACCTAACCCATATTGTGCCTTAACCTAACCCATATTGTGCCTTAACCTAACCCATATTGTGCCTTAACCTAACCCATATTGTGCCTTAACCTAACCCATATTGTGCCTTAACCTAACCCATATTGTGCCTTAACCTAACCCATATTGTGCCTTAACCTAACCCATATTGTGCCTTAACCTAACCCATATTGTGCCTTAACCTAACCCATATTGTGCCTTAACCTAACCCATATTGTGCCTTAACCTAACCCATATTGTGCCTTAACCTAACCCATATTGTGCCTTAACCTAACCCATATTGTGCCTTAACCTAACCCATATTGTGCCTTAACCTAACCCATATTGTGCCTTAACCTAACCCATATTGTGCCTTAACCTAACCCATATTGTGCCTTAACCTAACCCATATTGTGCCTTAACCTAACCCATATTGTGCCTTAACCTAACCCATATTGTGCCTTAACCTAACCCATATTGTGCCTTAACCTAACCCATATTGTGCCTTAACCTAACCCATATTGTGCCTTAACCTAACCCATATTGTGCCTTAACCTAACCCATATTGTGCCTTAACCTAACCTATATTGCGCCTTAACCTAACCCATGTTGCGCCTTAACCTAACCTATGTTGCGCCTTAACCTAACCTATGTTGCGCCTTAACCTAACCTACGTTGCGCCTTAACCTAACCTATATTGCGCCTTAACCTAACCTATATTGCGCCTTAACCTAACCTATATTGCGCCTTAACCTAACCTATATTGCGCCTTAACCTAACCTATATTGCGCCTTAACCTAACCTACGTTGCGCCTTAACCTAACCCACGTTGCGCCTTAACCTAACCCACGTTGCGCCTTAACCCAACCCACGTTGCGCCTTAACCCAACCCACGTTGCGCCTTAACCCAACCCACGTTGGGCCTTAACCCAACCCACGTTGCGCCTTAACCCAACCCACGTTGGGCCTTAACCCAACACACGTTGGGCCTTAACCCAACACACGTTGGGCCTTAACCCAACACACGTTGGGCCTTAACCCAACACACGTTGGGCCTTAACCCAACACACGTTGGGCCTTAACCCAACACACGTTGGGCCTTAACCCAACACACGTTGGGCCTTAACCCAACACACGTTGGGCCTTAACCCAACACACGTTGGGCCTTAACCCAACACACGTTGGGCCTTAACCCAACACACGTTGGGCCTTAACCCAACACACGTTGGGCCTTAACCCAACACACGTTGGGCCTTAACCCAACACACGTTGGGCCTTAACCCAACACACGTTGGGCCTTAACCCGCTCTGTAATTGTCATACGACGCGTTAAATTAGTGTAGTGTTGCCTAACTGCAACCCCCGCAATATAGTTTGCTACTCGCACTGCCTGGTCCCCAGTGTATCGCTTCATGTTAAACACCTTGCAGCGATACACTGTAATGTGGATGGCAGCAGGACGTACATGCTCAATGCCCTTCGCAGTTGTTCATTGGCATTCGCATGGCGAAGCACTTAGCCTACGCTGTGGTACGGCCTGTGTCAACTGTCCGCTGATGTTGTACGTCCAAATCACACACTGTACTGCACATTGGTCCTCATGTACTGAATGATACATCGTGGTACATGTGACCGTACAACGACTGCGCCAACAACGGCGAACCATGCGGTCCAACTGTTGTGCACTCAGCTATGTGTCGTCTCCCTATAAGAGCCGGATTGCAGTGTGGTATGCCCTGGATGGCGATCAGCATGAGCCGTCTGTTGATGTAGTGGCGCGTGTTGTCAGACGTAGTCGTCTCTTCTCACACACCGTGACAGCATGGTGCACTGCGTTCCACATCTGCGACATGCGACAGAGGCCGGTTGACAGTCGTTCGCGCAATGGACATCGCATACGTACGGGGGCCACCTTCCACGTGTTCGCGAAGCGTGCACATGTTGTTGCGTGTATGTGGGCAGACATAGTGTGTCGTGACACCTGACACAGGCATGCAACAATCGTTGAATTTGCAAATGGCGATGGACGTCTACGTTTGCTGGTGACGTTACGCAAATGAACAACTGGTAAACCGTTGTGGTGCGGTTGTTCTCGCTAGAGGTGAATCAGTGATGGCGACGATCGGTTGAGCTACCAACCGGTTGTTTCAGCGATACCCACCATGCCCACGAACGTGAATGGCATGTGGGTGTGAAGCGATACGCGGCGGTGGCTGGGTGGGACCGTCCCCGGCCGGTGAGGGGGGGCCTCCCGGCGTGCTGGCCGCGCGGTGCGTGGGCGCACGCGCTACAGCCGGCTGGTGGGGGCGGCCAGTGGCAGGCGCGCCGGCCGACGGAGGCGGCAGGCGGCGCAGCTGCGCGCCGGCGCACCCTGCACGCGGCGCCGTGCGGCCAAAGTAGGTCCTCGCGGGCCCGGTGCGAAGCGCGGTGGACATCTGCAGTGTGCTGGTCCGATTGAGGACTGTGTGCGCTGAGGATGCGCCGCCGCCCGGCGCTCGGCGCCGCGACGCCGTCTGCTGCTCGGTCGCCTCTGCGGTTCTCGCAGGTGGTTTGTATCGCAGCTGTGCGGACGTGTTGGCGCGTGCGCTGTGCTGGGAGAGTTCGCTTCGGCACCCAAGTGGGGCTTTTGTCCTTCTGTGGCGCTGGCGTTGGAGCTGCCGGCCACCGTAGGTGGCGCGTGTTGTCTCCCGCCGGCAATGCCACGACAGCACGCTCCCGGGCCTCTGTCGGCAGCGGCAAGCTCAGTTGGGAGCACGGGTGGTCGCACCTAAAGCGTCTACTCGCCAAACTCCGGGCGATTGCGCCTCTCTCGAACCCGACCAAGTACTTAGGACGGCGCTGCGCGCCGCCGGGACCTGAGAGGGTTTCGAGGTGTATCGTGCAGGGGAGCTCAGCCTCCTCCTGTTTGCAGAATAATTGAGCGGACGCTTGCGTGTTCGCGCGGGCCCCCGGGACACACTCCCGGGCGGCCGGCTGCTCAGCTCTAGTTGACGCAGCTCCCTGGTTGATCCTGCCAGTAGTCATATGCTTGTCTCAAAGATTAAGCCATGCATGTCTCAGTACAAGCCGCATTAAGGTGAAACCGCGAATGGCTCATTAAATCAGTTATGGTTCCTTAGATCGTACCCACGTTACTTGGATAACTGTGGTAATTCTAGAGCTAATACATGCAAACAGAGTCCCGACCAGAGATGGAAGGGACGCTTTTATTAGATCAAAACCAATCGGTCGGCTCGTCCGGTCCGTTTGCCTTGGTGACTCTGAATAACTTTGGGCTGATCGCACGGTCCTCGTACCGGCGACGCATCTTTCAAATGTCTGCCTTATCAACTGTCGATGGTAGGTTCTGCGCCTACCATGGTTGTAACGGGTAACGGGGAATCAGGGTTCGATTCCGGAGAGGGAGCCTGAGAAACGGCTACCACATCCAAGGAAGGCAGCAGGCGCGCAAATTACCCACTCCCGGCACGGGGAGGTAGTGACGAAAAATAACGATACGGGACTCATCCGAGGCCCCGTAATCGGAATGAGTACACTTTAAATCCTTTAACGAGTATCTATTGGAGGGCAAGTCTGGTGCCAGCAGCCGCGGTAATTCCAGCTCCAATAGCGTATATTAAAGTTGTTGCGGTTAAAAAGCTCGTAGTTGGATTTGTGTCCCACGCTGTTGGTTCACCGCCCGTCGGTGTTTAACTGGCATGTATCGTGGGACGTCCTGCCGGTGGGGCGAGCTGAAGGCGTGCGACGCGCCTCGTGCGTGCTCGTGCGTCCCGAGGCGGACCCCGTTGCAATCCTACCAGGGTGCTCTTGAGTGAGTGTCTCGGTGGGCCGGCACGTTTACTTTGAACAAATTAGAGTGCTTAAAGCAGGCAAGCCCGCCTGAATACTGTGTGCATGGAATAATGGAATAGGACCTCGGTTCTATTTTGTTGGTTTTCGGAACCCGAGGTAATGATTAATAGGGACAGGCGGGGGCATTCGTATTGCGACGTTAGAGGTGAAATTCTTGGATCGTCGCAAGACGAACAGAAGCGAAAGCATTTGCCAAGTATGTTTTCATTAATCAAGAACGAAAGTTAGAGGTTCGAAGGCGATCAGATACCGCCCTAGTTCTAACCATAAACGATGCCAGCCAGCGATCCGCCGCAGTTCCTCCGATGACTCGGCGGGCAGCCTCCGGGAAACCAAAGCTTTTGGGTTCCGGGGGAAGTATGGTTGCAAAGCTGAAACTTAAAGGAATTGACGGAAGGGCACCACCAGGAGTGGAGCCTGCGGCTTAATTTGACT
>NW_025726123.1:75000-82500 GCF_021461395.2 Schistocerca americana
AAAGACACAGGTCTGCCACAAGCATGGAATCAGAGCGCCGCCTGTTATGAGCCAAAGGTGCACCCTGACGTGGCAAATCAGATGATGCCGCAGTCATTTACTTACGATAATCACAATCAACAAACCGGCCCCCCCCCCCCCCAAAACACCTTTCCTTACAACAATGTGTACCTTAACCTAACCCGTATTGTGCCTTAACCTAACCCATATTGTGCCTTAACCTAACCCGTATTGTGCCTTAACCTAACCCGTATTGTGCCTTAACCTAACCCGTATTGTGCCTTAACCTAACCCGTATTGTGCCTTAACCTAACCCGTATTGTGCCTTAACCTAACCCGTATTGTGCCTTAACCTAACCCGTATTGTGCCTTAACCTAACCCGTATTGTGCCTTAACCTAACCCACGTTGTGCCTTAACCTAACCCACGTTGTGCCTTAACCTAACCCACGTTGTGCCTTAACCTAACCCACGTTGTGCCTTAACCTAACCCACGTTGTGCCTTAACCTAACCCACGTTGTGCCTTAACCTAACCCGTATTGTGCCTTAACCTAACCCGTATTGTGCCTTAACCTAACCCGTATTGTGCCTTAACCTAACCCGTATTGTGCCTTAACCTAACCCGTATTGTGCCTTAACCTAACCCGTATTGTGCCTTAACCTAACCCGTATTGTGCCTTAACCTAACCCGTATTGTGCCTTAACCTAACCCGTATTGTGCCTTAACCTAACCCGTATTGTGCCTTAACCTAACCCACGTTGTGCCTTAACCTAACCCACGTTGTGCCTTAACCTAACCCACGTTGTGCCTTAACCTAACCCACGTTGTGCCTTAACCTAACCCACGTTGTGCCTTAACCTAACCCACGTTGTGCCTTAACCTAACCCACGTTGTGCCTTAACCTAACCCACGTTGTGCCTTAACCTAACCCACGTTGTGCCTTAACCTAACCCATATTGTGCCTTAACCTAACCCATATTGTGCCTTAACCTAACCCATATTGTGCCTTAACCTAACCCATATTGTGCCTTAACCTAACCCATATTGTGCCTTAACCTAACCCATATTGTGCCTTAACCTAACCCATATTGTGCCTTAACCTAACCCATATTGTGCCTTAACCTAACCCATATTGTGCCTTAACCTAACCCATATTGTGCCTTAACCTAACCCATATTGTGCCTTAACCTAACCCATATTGTGCCTTAACCTAACCCATATTGTGCCTTAACCTAACCCATATTGTGCCTTAACCTAACCCGTATTGTGCCTTAACCTAACCCGTATTGTGCCTTAACCTAACCCGTATTGTGCCTTAACCTAACCCGTATTGTACCTTAACCTAACCCGTATTGTGCCTTAACCTAACCCGTATTGTGCCTTAACCTAACCCGTATTGTGCCTTAACCTAACCCGTATTGTGCCTTAACCTAACCCGTATTGTGCCTTAACCTAACCCGTATTGTGCCTTAACCTAACCCGTATTGTGCCTTAACCTAACCCGTATTGTGCCTTAACCTAACCCGTATTGTGCCTTAACCTAACCCGTATTGTGCCTTAACCTAACCCGTATTGTGCCTTAACCTAACCCGTATTGTGCCTTAACCTAACCCGTATTGTGCCTTAACCTAACCCACGTTGTGCCTTAACCTAACCCACGTTGTGCCTTAACCTAACCCACGTTGTGCCTTAACCTAACCCACGTTGTGCCTTAACCTAACCCACGTTGTGCCTTAACCTAACCCACGTTGTGCCTTAACCTAACCCACGTTGTGCCTTAACCTAACCCACGTTGTGCCTTAACCTAACCCACGTTGTGCCCTTAACCTAACCCACATTGTGCCTTAACCTAACCCACATTGTGCCTTAACCTAACCCATATTGTGCCTTAACCTAACCCATATTGTGCCTTAACCTAACCCATATTGTGCCTTAACCTAACCCATATTGTGCCTTAACCTAACCCATATTGTGCCTTAACCTAACCCATATTGTGCCTTAACCTAACCCATATTGTGCCTTAACCTAACCCATATTGTGCCTTAACCTAACCCATATTGTGCCTTAACCTAACCCATATTGTGCCTTAACCTAACCCATATTGTGCCTTAACCTAACCCATATTGTGCCTTAACCTAACCCATATTGTGCCTTAACCTAACCCATATTGTGCCTTAACCTAACCCATATTGTGCCTTAACCTAACCCATATTGTGCCTTAACCTAACCCATATTGTGCCTTAACCTAACCCATATTGTGCCTTAACCTAACCCATATTGTGCCTTAACCTAACCCATATTGTGCCTTAACCTAACCCATATTGTGCCTTAACCTAACCCATATTGTGCCTTAACCTAACCCATATTGTGCCTTAACCTAACCCATATTGTGCCTTAACCTAACCCATATTGTGCCTTAACCTAACCCATATTGTGCCTTAACCTAACCCATATTGTGCCTTAACCTAACCCATATTGTGCCTTAACCTAACCCATATTGTGCCTTAACCTAAGTAACCTGTATTGCGCCTTAACGTAACCTGTATTGCGCCTTAACGTAACCTGTATTGCGCCTTAACGTAACCTGCATTGCGCCTTAACGTAACCTGCATTGCGCCTTAACGTAACCTGTATTGCGCCTTAACGTAACCTGCATTGCGCCTTAACGTAACCTGCATTGCGCCTTAACGTAACCTGTATTGCGCCTTAACGTAACCTGTATTGCGCCTTAACGTAACCTGTATTGCGCCTTAACGTAACCTGTATTGCGCCTTAACGTAACCTGTATTGCGCCTTAACGTAACCTGTATTGCGCCTTAACGTAACCTGTATTGCGCCTTAACGTAACCTGTATTGCGCCTTAACGTAACCGATATTGCGCCTTAACGTAACCTATATTGCGCCGTAACGTAACCTATATTGCGCCGTAACGTAACCCACATTGCCCCTTAACGTAACCTATATTGCGCCGTAACGTAACCTATATTGCGCCGTAACGTAACCCACATTGCCCCTTAACGTAACCCACATTGCCCCTTAACGTAACCCACATTGCCCCTTAACGTAACCCAACACACGTTGGGCCTTAACCCAACACACGTTGGGCCTTAACCCAACACACGTTGGGCCTTAACCCAACACACGTTGGGCCTTAACCCAACACACGTTGGGCCTTAACCCAACACACGTTGGGCCTTAACCTGCTCTGTAATTGTCATACGACGCGTTAAATTAGTGTAGTGTTGCCTAACTGCAACCCCCGCAATATAGTTTGCTACTCGCACTGCCCGGTCCCCAGTGTATCGCTTCATGTTAAACACCTTGCAGCTATACACTGTAATGTGGATGGCAGCAGGACGTACATGCTCAATGCCCTTTGCAGTTGTTCATTGGCATTTGCAGTTGTTCATTGGCATTCGCATGGCGAAGCACTTAGCCTACGCTGTGGTACGGCCTGTGTCAACTGTCCGCTGATGTTGTACGTCCAAATCACACACTGTACTGCACATTGGTCCTCATGTACTGAATGATACATCGTGGTACATGTGACCGTACAACGACTGCGCCAACAACGGCGAACCATGCGGTCCAAATGTTGTGCACTCAGCTACGTGTCGTCTCCCTATAAGAGCTGGATTGCAGTGTGGTATGCCCTGGATGGCGATCAGCATGAGCCGTCTGTTGATGTAGTGGCGCGTGTTGTCAGACGTAGTCGTCTCTTCTCACACACCGTGATAGCACGGTGCACTGCGTTCCACATCTGCGACATGCGACAGAGGCCGGTTGACAGTCGTTCGCGCAATGGACATCGCATACGTACGGGGGCCACCTTCCACGTGTTCGCTAAGCGTGGACATGTTGTTGCGTGTATGTGGGCAGACAGTGTGTCGTGACACCTGACACAGGCATGCAACAATCGTTGAATTTGCAAATGGCGATGGACGCCTACGTTTGCTGGTGACGTTACGCAAATGAACAACTGGTAAACCGTTGTGGTGCGGTTGTTCTCGCTAGGGGTGAATCAGTGATGGCGACGATCGGTTGAGCTACCAACCGGTTGTTGCAGCGATACCCACCATGCCCACGAACGTGAATGGCATGTGGGTGTGAAGCGATACGCGGCGGTGGCTGGGTGGGACCGTCCCCGGCCGGTGAGGGGGGGCCTCCCGGCGTGTTGGCCGTGCGGTGCGTGGGCGCACGCGCTACAGCCGGCTGGTGGGGGCGGCCAGTGGCAGGCGCGCCGGCCGACGGAGGCGGCAGGCGGCGCAGCTGCGCGCCGGCGCACCCTGCACGCGGCGCCGTGCGGCCAAAGTAGGTCCTCGCGGGCCCGGTGCGAAGCGCGGTGGACATCTGCAGTGTGCTGGTCCGATTGAGGACTGTGTGCGCTGAGGATGCGCCGCCGCCCGGCGCTCGGCGCCGCGACGCCGTCTGCTGCTCGGTCGCCTCTGCGGTTCTCGCAGGTGGTTTGTATCGCAGCTGTGCGGACGTGTTGGCGCGTGCGCAGTTCGCTTCGGCACCCAAGTGGGGCTTTTGTCCTTCTGTGGCGCTGGCGTTGGAGCTGCCGGTCACCGTAGGTGGCGCGTGTTGTCTCCCGCCGGCAATGCCACGACAGCACGCTCCCGGGCCTCTGTCGGCAGCGGCAAGCTCAGTTGGGAGCACGGGTGGTCGCACCTAAAGCGTCTACTCGCCAAACTCCGGGCGATTGCGCCTCTCTCGAACCCGACCAAGTACTTAGGACGGCGCTGCGCGCCGCCGGGACCTGAGAGGGTTTCGAGGTGTATGGTGCAGGGGAGCTCAGCCTCCTCCTGTTTGCAGAATAAATTGAGCGGACGCTTGCGTGTTCGCGCGGGCCCCCGGGACACACTCCCGGGCGGCCGGCTGCTCAGCTCTAGTTGACGCAGCTCCCTGGTTGATCCTGCCAGTAGTCATATGCTTGTCTCAAAGATTAAGCATGCATGTCTCAGTACAAGCCGCATTAAGGTGAAACCGCGAAATGGCTCATTAAATTCAGTTATGGTTCCTTAGATCGTACCCACGTTACTTGGATAACTGTGGTAATTCTAGAGCTAATACATGCAAACAGAGTCCCGACCAGAGATGGAAGGGACGCTTTTATTAGATCAAAACCAATCGGTCGGCTCGTCCGGTCCGTTTGCCTTGGTGACTCTGAATAACTTTGGGCTGATCGCACGGTCCTCGTACCGGCGACGCATCTTTCAAATGTCTGCCTTATCAACTGTCGATGGTAGGTTCTGCGCCTACCATGGTTGTAACGGGTAACGGGGAATCAGGGTTCGATTCCGGAGAGGGAGCCTGAGAAACGGCTACCACATCCAAGGAAGGCAGCAGGCGCGCAAATTACCCACTCCCGGCACGGGGAGGTAGTGACGAAAAATAACGATACGGGACTCATCCGAGGCCCCGTAATCGGAATGAGTACACTTTAAATCCTTTAACGAGTATCTATTGGAGGGCAAGTCTGGTGCCAGCAGCCGCGGTAATTCCAGCTCCAATAGCGTATATTAAAGTTGTTGCGGTTAAAAAGCTCGTAGTTGGATTTGTGTCCCACGCTGTTGGTTCACCGCCCGTCGGTGTTTAACTGGCATGTATCGTGGGACGTCCTGCCGGTGGGGCGAGCTGAAGGCGTGCGACGCGCCTCGTGCGTGCTCGTGCGTCCCGAGGCGGACCCCGTTGCAATCCTACCAGGGTGCTCTTGAGTGAGTGTCTCGGTGGGCCGGCACGTTTACTTTGAACAAATTAGAGTGCTTAAAGCAGGCAAGCCCGCCTGAATACTGTGTGCATGGAATAATGGAATAGGACCTCGGTTCTATTTTGTTGGTTTTCGGAACCCGAGGTAATGATTAATAGGGACAGGCGGGGCATTCGTATTGCGACGTTAGAGGTGAAATTCTTGGATCGTCGCAAGACGAACAGAAGCGAAAAGCATTTGCCAAGTATGTTTTCATTAATCAAGAACGAAAGTTAGAGGTTCGAAGGCGATCAGATACCGCCCTAGTTCTAACCATAAACGATGCCAGCCAGCGATCCGCCGCAGTTCCTCCGATGACTCGGCGGGCAGCCTCCGGGAAACCAAAGCTTTTGGGTTCCGGGGGAAGTATGGTTGCAAAGCTGAAACTTAAAGGAATTGACGGAAGGGCACCACCAGGAGTGGAGCCTGCGGCTTAATTTGACTCAACACGGGAAACCTCACCAGGCCCGGACACCGGAAGGATTGACAGATTGATAGCTCTTTCTTGATTCGGTGGGTGGTGGTGCATGGCCGTTCTTAGTTGGTGGAGCGATTTGTCTGGTTAATTCCGATAACGAACGAGACTCTAGCCTGCTAACTAGTCGCGTGACATCCTTCGTGCTGTCAGCGATTACTTTTCTTCTTAGAGGGACAGGCGGCTTCTAGCCGCACGAGATTGAGCAATAACAGGTCTGTGATGCCCTTAGATGTTCTGGGCCGCACGCGCGCTACACTGAAGGAATCAGCGTGTCTTCCTAGGCCGAAAGGTCGGGGTAACCCGCTGAACCTCCTTCGTGCTAGGGATTGGGGCTTGCAATTGTTCCCCATGAACGAGGAATTCCCAGTAAGCGCGAGTCATAAGCTCGCGTTGATTACGTCCCTGCCCTTTGTACACACCGCCCGTCGCTACTACCGATTGAATGATTTAGTGAGGTCTTCGGACTGGTACGCGGCATTGACTCTGTCGTTGCCGATGCTACCGGAAAGATGACCAAACTTGATCATTTAGAGGAAGTAAAAGTCGTAACAAGGTTTCGTAGGTGAACCTGCGGAAGGATCATTACCGACTAGACTGCATGTCTTTCGGTGTGCGTGTCGTGTCGCGCAACACGCTACCTGTACGGCTCGCAGTAGCCGTGCGCCGCGTGCGGAACCACGCGTGCTTCTCAAAACTAACGCCAATGTTGTGTGGTACGAGCGCTGAAGCGCTGGAGCGGCTGGCCTGCGGCACCTGGCGCCTGGCGCCGGTTTTGAATGACTTTCGCCCGACTGCCTGTCCGCTCCGGTGTGGAGCCGTACGACGCCCATCGGCCGTGAGGCCGTTGGACACAGAACGCTTGAACAGGGGCCGCCACACGCCTACGTCCCGCCTATGCAACTGTCTTGAAAGAGACAGTGGAAAACTAAGAAAAGATCACCCAGGACGGTGGATCACTCGGCTCGTGGGTCGATGAAGAACGCAGCAAATTGCGCGTCGACATGTGAACTGCAGGACACATGAACATCGACGTTTCGAACGCACATTGCGGTCCATGGATTCCGTTCCCGGGCCACGTCTGGCTGAGGGTCGGCTACGTATACTGAAGCGCGCGGCGTTTGCCCCGCTTCGCAGACCTGGGAGCGTCGCGGCCGCCTGTGGGGGCCCGGCCGCGCCTCCTGAAATGTGCGATGCGCGCCCGTCGCCTGGCGGTTCGCATACCGGTACTTACTCGGTAGCGTGCACAGCCGGCTGGCGGTGTGGCGTGCGACA
>NW_025726123.1:87500-92500 GCF_021461395.2 Schistocerca americana
CTGACAACACTACGTCCGCCATGTCGAGCGCACCACAAAACACAGGCGCCATCTGTAGGTCTCCCGCGGCATGACGTCCCTGCAACGACGATACCGCCATCTATGAGACGCCAAGCCGACCAAGACATCGATGGGCCCACAGTGCCCATCTTTCGACCCCACCCACAAAGCCTGCGTCCTCTGTCGACCACAGCACCCCAACGCCAGCGCCTCTGCCGCACGAAATCGTGGACCGGCAATCACTCCACCTGCGCCCCACTCCAACCGCCCAACTCGCAACTCCAGCGGATGAACGGCGGACTTTTCCCGCAGTCGCAATGTGCAATCCACCCCTATAACATGCGTTTCATGAAGAGTTATCTCAATATGCGACATTCCCGCTGTCCCTATACATGAGCTGCGGGCTGTACCAGTTACGAGCTAGAGAACGCGACCGCGTTGCTCTCTGTACGAATGCCGATGCTGAGCGGTCAGCTAGGAGGCGCTCCATCCATGTCGGTACCGGTGAGCGTTGCACTCGCAGTCGCAAGAAACGTACGGCAAGTATATTACCTGGAAGAGTCAATGACAGTCCACGCCCCCCTGCGTGGGAAGAGTCTTTCTAGGCCATGACCCACCGGAAGGGCGCTGCGTCCCCCACCCCAGACATGTGACGTCACACCATCGGTATTGACGACTAGACTGATTCCTTATAATCATTTGCCATACACCGGTGGAAGCTGCCGAGACGAGTAACTACATAGCGGGCTCGCCGTGTCACTAATGTACAGAGATACAACAGTTTCGACTGGAACCGGATTAAACGTATACACGGCGCTGATTAGTAATAGATAGAGCCATCAGAATACAGATAATGTATTACAACTGTCCGTATACATGCTGAAAGACTCTGCTCACAATCACAACCACACGTCAGCCACACACCCTTATCACGCACTACTCTCTGCCTGTAACACGCACACAGACAATATGTAAGCACCAGCATGGAACAACACCCAGTGCATCCTCTCCGCCACATTAGACAATCCACACTGTCATAACCAGACTGGGAGGTCCACTCAGAAAACAGAATATCCCACCCACCGACAACCACCATTGCTCAGCCAAGCCACCAACACCCACACATGTCCTACACAGGGGTGCACCCAACATCACAATACTGCCTCCTCTCACAGCACACAAACAATGGCAGGAATGAAAGACACAGGTCTGCCACAAGCATGGAATGAGAGCGCCGCCTGTCATGAGCCAAAGGTGCATCCTGACGTGGCAAATCAGATGATGCCGCAGGCATCCACTTACTATAATCACAATCAACAAACCGGCCGCCCCGCCCCGCCCCCCATTAAACCTTTCCTTACAACAATGTGTACCTTAACCTAACCTATATCGTACCGTAACCTAACCTATATCGTACCGTAACCTAACCTATGTCGTACCGTAACCTAACCTATGTCGTACCGTAACCTAACCTATGTCGTACGTAACCTAACCTATGTCGTACCGTAACCTAACCTATGTCGTACCGTAACCTAACCTATGTCGTACCGTAACCTAACCTATGTCGTACCGTAACCTAACCTATGTCGTACCGTAACCTAACCTATGTCGGTACCGTAACCTAACCTATGTCGTACCGTAACCTAACCTATGTCGTACCGTAACCTAACCTATGTCGTACCGTAACCTAACCTATGTCGTACCTTAACCTAACCTATGTCGTACCTTAACCTACCCTATGTCGTACCTTTAACCTAACCTATGTCGTACCTTAACCTAACCTATGTCGTACCTTAACCTAACCTATGTCGTACCTTAACCTAACCTATGTCGTACCTTAACCTAACCTTGTCGTACCTTAACCTAACCTATGTCGTACCTTTACCTAACCTATGTCGTACCTTAACCTAACCTATGTCGTACCTTAACCTAACCTATGTCGTACCTTAACCTAACCTATGGTCGTACCTTAACCTAACCTATGTCGTACCTTAACCTAACCTATGTCGTACCTTAACCTAACCTATGTCGTACCTTAACCTAACCTATGTCGTACCTTAACCTAACCTATGTCGTACCTTAACCTAACCTATGTCGTACCTTAACCTAACCTATGTCGTACCTTAACCTAACCTATGTCGTACCTTAACCTAACCTATGTCGTACCTTAACCTAACCTATGTCGTACCTTAACCTAACCTATGTCGTACCTTAACCTAACCTATGTCGTACCTTAACCTAACCTATGTCGTACCTTAACCTAACCTATGTCGTACCTTAACCTAACCTATGTCGTACCTTAACCTAACCTATGTCGTACCTTAACCTAACCTATGTCGTACCTTAACCTAACCTATGTCGTACCTTAACCTAACCTATGTCGTACCTTAACCTAACCTATGTCGTACCTTAACCTAACCTATGTCGTACCTTAACCTAACCTATGTCGTACCTTAACCTAACCTATGTCGTACCTTAACCTAACCTATGTCGTACCTTAACCTAACCTGTATTGCGCCTTAACCTAACCTGTATTGCGCCCTTAACGTAACCTGTATTGCGCCTTAACGTAACCTGTATTGCGCCTTAACGTAACCTGTATTGCGCCTTAACGTAACCTGTATTGCGCCTTAACGTAACCTGTATTGCGCCTTAACGTAACCTGTATTGCGCCTTAACGTAACCTGTATTGCGCCTTAACGTAACCTGTATTGCGCCTTAACGTAACCTGTATTGCGCCTTAACGTAACCTGTATTGCGCCTTAACGTAACCTGTATTGCGCCTTAACGTAACCTGTATTGCGCCTTAACGTAACCAGTATTGCGCCTTAACGTAACCTGTATGCGCCTTAACGTAACCTGTATTGCGCCTTAACGTAACCTGTATTGCGCCTTAACGTAACCTGTATTGCGCCTTAACGTAACCTGTATTGCGCCTTAACGTAACCTGTATTGCGCCTTAACGTAACTAACGTAACCTGTATTGCGCCTTAACGTAACCTGTATTGCGCCTTAACGTAACCTGCATTGCGCCTTAACGTAACCTGCATTGCGCCTTAACGTAACCTGTATTGCGCCTTAACGTAACCTGCATTGCGCCTTAACGTAACCTGCATTGCGCCTTAACGTAACCTGTATTGCGCCTTAACGTAACCTGTATTGCGCCTTAACGTAACCTGTATTGCGCCTTAACGTAACCTGTATTGCGCCTTAACGTAACCTGTATTGCGCCTTAACGTAACCTGTATTGCGCCTTAACGTAACCTGTATTGCGCCTTAACGTAACCGATATTGCGCCTTAACGTAACCTATATTGCGCCGTAACGTAACCTATATTGCGCCGTAACGTAACCCACATTGCCCCTTAACGTAACCTATATTGCGCCGTAACGTAACCTATATTGCGCCGTAACGTAACCCACATTGCCCCTTAACGTAACCCACATTGCCCCTTAACGTAACCCACATTGCCCCTTAACGTAACCCAACACACGTTGGGCCTTAACCCAACACACGTTGGGCCTTAACCCAACACACGTTGGGCCGTAACCCAACACACGTTGGGCCTTAACCCAACACACGTTGGGCCTTAACCCAACACACGTTGGGCCTTAACCCAACACACGTTGGGCCTTAACCTGCTCTGTAATTGTCATACGACGCGTTAAATTAGTGTAGTGTTGCCTAACTGCAACCCCCGCAATATAGTTTGCTACTCGCACTGCCCGGTCCCCAGTGTATCGCTTCATGTTAAACACCTTGCAGCTATACACTGTAATGTGGATGGCAGCAGGACGTACATGCTCAATGCCCTTTGCAGTTGTTCATTGGCATTTGCAGTTGTTCATTGGCATTCGCATGGCGAAGCACTTAGCCTACGCTGTGGTACGGCCTGTGTCAACTGTCCGCTGATGTTGTACGTCCAAATCACACACTGTACTGCACATTGGTCCTCATGTACTGAATGATACATCGTGGTACATGTGACCGTACAACGACTGCGCCAACAACGGCGAACCATGCGGTCCAAATGTTGTGCACTCAGCTACGTGTCGTCTCCCTATAAGAGCTGGATTGCAGTGTGGTATGCCCTGGATGGCGATCAGCATGAGCCGTCTGTTGATGTAGTGGCGCGTGTTGTCAGACGTAGTCGTCTCTTCTCACACACCGTGATAGCACGGTGCACTGCGTTCCACATCTGCGACATGCGACAGAGGCCGGTTGACAGTCGTTCGCGCAATGGACATCGCATACGTACGGGGGCCACCTTCCACGTGTTCGCTAAGCGTGGACATGTTGTTGCGTGTATGTGGGCAGACAGTGTGTCGTGACACCTGACACAGGCATGCAACAATCGTTGAATTTGCAAATGGCGATGGACGCCTACGTTTGCTGGTGACGTTACGCAAATGAACAACTGGTAAACCGTTGTGGTGCGGTTGTTCTCGCTAGGGGTGAATCAGTGATGGCGACGATCGGTTGAGCTACCAACCGGTTGTTGCAGCGATACCCACCATGCCCACGAACGTGAATGGCATGTGGGTGTGAAGCGATACGCGGCGGTGGCTGGGTGGGACCGTCCCCGGCCGGTGAGGGGGGGCCTCCCGGCGTGTTGGCCGTGCGGTGCGTGGGCGCACGCGCTACAGCCGGCTGGTGGGGGCGGCCAGTGGCAGGCGCGCCGGCCGACGGAGGCGGCAGGCGGCGCAGCTGCGCGCCGGCGCACCCTGCACGCGGCGCCGTGCGGCCAAAGTAGGTCCTCGCGGGCCCGGTGCGAAGCGCGGTGGACATCTGCAGTGTGCTGGTCCGATTGAGGACTGTGTGCGCTGAGGATGCGCCGCCGCCCGGCGCTCGGCGCCGCGACGCCGTCTGCTGCTCGGTCGCCTCTGCGGTTCTCGCAGGTGGTTTGTATCGCAGCTGTGCGGACGTGTTGGCGCGTGCGCTGTGCTGGGAGAGTTCGCTTCGGCACCCAAGTGGGGCTTTTGTCCTTCTGTGGCGCTGGC